>NW_024424675.1:710508-758031 GCF_017311325.1 Ursus maritimus
TTATGAAGAGATTGAAGCAGTGATCAAAAACGTCCTGAAAAACAAGACTCCAGGGCCTGATGGATTCCCTGAGAAATTCTACCAAACATTCAAAGAAGAAATAATACCTATTCTCCTAAAGCTTTTTCAAAAAATAGAAATAGAGGAAAGCTACCAAACTCATTCTATGAGGCCAATATTACCTTGATCCCCAAACCAGGCAAAGACCCCATCAAAAAGGAGAATTACAGACCAATTTCCCTAATGAATATGGACGCCAAAATCCTCAACAAGATCCTGGCTAATAGAATCCAACAGTACATTAAAAGGATTATCCATCATGACCAAGTGGGATTCAACCTTGGGATGGAAGGGTGGTTCAACATTCGCAAATCTATCAGTGTGATAGAATATATAAACAAGAAAAAAGCCAAGAATCATATGATCCTCTCGATAGATGCAGAAAAAGCATTTGACAAAATACAGCATCCTTTCTTGATTAAAACCCTTCAGAGTGTAGGGATAGAGGGTACATTCCTCAATGTCATAAAAACCATCTACGAAAAGCCTACAGCAAAAATCATTCTCAATGGGGAAAAGCTGGAAGCCTTTCCCTTAAGATGAGGAACACAACAAGGATTCCCACTCTCACCATTATTATTCAACATAGTACTAGAAGTCCTTGCAACAGCAATCAGACAACAAAAAGGGATCAAAGGTATCCAAATCCGCAAAGGAGAAGTGAAACTGTCTCTCTTCGCAGATGACATGATACTCTATATGGAAAACCCAAAAGAATCCAATCCCAAACTATTAGAAGTTATAGAGCAATTCAGTCATGTGGCGGGATACAAAATCAATGCTCAGAAATCAGTTGCATTTCTATACACAAACAATGAGACTGAAGAAAGAGAAATTTGCGAATCCATTCCATTTACAATACCACCAAAAATCATACGTTATCTTGGAATTAACTTAACCAGAGACATAAGGGATCAATATTCTAGAAACTACAAATCACTCTTGAAAGACATTGAAGAAGACACAAAAAGATGAAAAAATATTCCATGCTCATGGATCAGAAGAATTAACATAGTTAAAATGTCTATGCTACCCAGAGCAATCTCCACTTTCAATGCCATCCCGATCAAAATACCAATGACATTTTTCAATGAACTGGAACAAACATCCCTTAAATTTGTGTGGTACCAGAAAAGACCCTGAATCGCCAAGGAATTGTTGAAAAGGAAAAACAAAGCTGGGGGCATCACATTGCCGGATTTCGAGCTGCACTACAAAGCTGTGATCACAAAGACAGCATGGTACTGGCACAAAAATAGACACATAGACCAATGGAACAGAATAGAGAACCCAGAAATGGACCCTTGGCTCTTTGGGCAAGTAATCTTTGATAAAGCAGGGAAAAACATCCAGTGGAAACAAGACAGTCTCTTCAATAAATGGTGCTGGGAAAATTGGACAGCTTCATGCAAAAGAATGAAACTTGACCACTCTCTCACACCATACACAAAAATAAACTCTAAATGGATGAAAGACCTCAATGTGAGATAGGAATCCATCAAAATCCTAGAGGAGAGCATAGGCAGCAACCTCTACAACATCGGCCATAGCAACTTTTTTCATGACACATCTCCAAAGGCAAGAGAAACAAAAGATAAAAGGAACTTGTGGGACTTCATCAAGATGAAAAGTTTCTGCACAGCCAAGGAAATAGTCAAAAAAACTAAGAGGAAGCCCATGGAATGGGAGAAGATATTTGCAAATGACACTACAGATAAAAGACTGGTATCCAAGATCTACAAAGAACTTCTCAAACTCAATATACAAGAAACAAATAAACAAATCATAAAATGGGCAGAAGATATGAACAGACACTTTTCCAATGAAGACACACAAATGGCTAACAGACACATGAAAAAAATGTTCAAAATCATTAGCCATTAGGGAAATTGAAATCAAAACCACATTAAGATACCACCTTACACCAGTTAGAATGGCAAAAATGGACAAGGCAAGAAACAACAATTGTTGGAGAGGATGTGGAGAAAGGGGATCCCTCCTACATTGTTGGTGGGAATGCAATTTGGTACAGCCACTCTGGAAAACAGTGTGGAGGTCCCTTAAAAAGTTAAAAATTGAGCTACCCTATGACCCAGCCATTGCACTACTGGGTATTTACGCCAAAGATACAGATGTAGTGAAGAGAAGGGCCATATGCACCCCAATGTTCATAGCAGCATTGTCCACAATAGCTAAATCGTGGAAGGAGCCGAGATGCCCTTCAACAGATGACTGGATTAAGTAGTTGTGGTCCATATATACAATGGAATATTACTCAGCTATCAGAAGGAATAATTTCTCAACATTTGCTGCAACATGGACGGCACTGGAGGAGATAATGGTAAGTGAAATAAGTCAAGCAGAGAAAGACAATTATCATATGGTTTCTGTCATCTATGGAACATAAGAACTAGGAAGATTGGAAGGAGAAGAAAGGGATAAAGAAAGGGGAGGTAATCAGAAGGGGGAATGAAGCATGAGAGACTATGGACTCTGAGAAACAAACTGAGGGCTTCAGAGGGGAGGGTGTCGGGGGAATGGGATAGGCTGGTGATGGGTATAAGGAGGAGATATATTGCATGTTGCACTGGGTGTTATAGGCAACTAATGAATCATCGAACTTTACATAAAAAACCAGGGATGTCCTGTATGGTGGACAACATAATATAATAAAAATATTAGTACGAAAAAAATAAATAAGGAAATCTCCTTTAAAAAACTTAAAAAAAAAAAGAATCTTTTTTTAACATTACTGAAGGATGTACTCCAGAAGAAGGACATTAAACTCAACACTTTAAAGTGGGACACAAGAGGCAGTTACAAGAAATGTAGGAATCTTTTTTATTGGTACAATTGGAGTCAATTCTGTTCATACAGACACACACACATTTATATATTTATTTATATCAATACCTATATTTCTTACAGAAATAAGTAAAAGCAAAGAATAATTCTGTGATTAAACACAACCAACAAAACACAGAAGGAAATTTTCTCAATCTGAAAGAGGACACTTATGGAAAACCTACAGTTAACAGCATGTTTGATGATGAAAGACTGACCACAATACTTCTGACACTAAATGTGTTTTCTTTCCCTCACTCTAACCAATTCTCCAACTCTCTGGACACCAGCTGGGCATCCTACAAGTCAATTCAGTTCAGACACTGACTACTGAGAATCAGCACAGACCCCACAGGATAAAGGCTCAGCCCCACAAGACTGCCCCCATTTCAGACACCAGTCACAAGTTAAGTTCTATAATTTCTAGAGCATCTCACAGAACTTGGAAGACACTTTACTTATTATTACCGGTTTACTATAAATGATCCAAATGGAGCAGCCAGCTGACGAGGTACATAGGGTGAAGTCCAGAAGAGCTCCAAGCACAGGAGCTACTGTCCACAGTGTGGGGCCCCCACCCTCCTGACACATGGATGAGATTATTACCTGGAAGCTCTCTAAAAACCTGTTGCTTAAGGGTTTTTAGAGAGCTTCCATTGCATAGGCACAATTGAATAGACTTTTGGCATTGGCAATTTGGCTCAATTTCTAGGCTTTCTTTCCTCGGAGGTTGGGTGGAGCTGGAAGTTCCAACCCTGGAATCATGCCTTGGTCTTTCTGGTGACCCCATCCTAGAACTACCTGAAGGCCTGCTGAAAGTTACCTCATTAGAACAAGAGATGTTCCTCATAAGAACTAGAATGATCAGTAGGGGAAGAAAGGGATAAAGAAAGGGGGGGTAATCAGAAGGGGGAATGAAACATGAGAGACTATGGACTATGAGAAACAAACTGAGGGCTACAGAGGGGAGGGGGGTGGGGGAATGGGATAGACCGGTGATGGGTAGTAAGGAGGGCACATATTGCATGGTGCACTGGGTGTTATACACAACTAATGAATCATCGAGCCTTACATCGAAAACCGGGGATGTACTGTATGGTGACTAACATAATATAATAAAAAATCATTATTAAAAAAAAAAAAAAAAGAACAAGAGATGTTCCTGTTACTCCTATCCCTCAGGAAATTCCAAGGGATTTAGGAGTACTCCCTCTCTTTCCCTCTCTCTTTTATTATTGTATCACAGCCCCTAAGATCAGGAATAAGGCAAAGATGTCCACCCTCACCACCTTTCCATCATTGTACTGGGGGTTCTCACCAGTGCAGTCAGAGAAGAAAGAGAAATGAAAGACACACAAAATGGAAAATAAGCAAAACTATATTTATTCACAGACAAGATCATCACATTATTCTCTGTGTAGCAAATCCTGAGAAATTCATATGTTTAAAATCTTACTAGAATCAATAAGTGAATTTAGCAAATTTGTAGGATACAGGAGCAATATACAAAACTCAATTGTATTTCTATATACTAGCCATGGATAATTCAAAATGAAGGCAAGCACAATGAGATATCACTTTACATCTGTCAGAATGGTTTTTATCAAAAAGACAAGAAGTAACAAATGTTGGCAAGGATGTGGAGGAAAGACAACTCTTGTGCCATGCTGGTGGTAAATTGCTGCAGCTAATATGAAAACAGTATGGAGGTTCCTTGAGAAATTAAACATAGAATTACCATATGATCCAGCAATCCCACTTCTGGGAATTTATTCAAAGAAAATGAAAACACTGATTTGAAAAAAGATATATGCAACCCTATGTTCATTGCAGCATTATTTATGACAGGCAAGATATGGAAGCAATCTAAGTGTCCATCAATAGATGAATGGATAAAGGGGAAATGATACACACACACACACACACACACACACACACACACACACACACTGGAATATTACTGAGCCATAAAAAGGATGGAATCTTGCTATTTGCATAACATGGATAGACTTGGAGGGTATAATGCTAAGTTGAAATAAATCAATAGAGAAAGACAAATACAATGATTTCACTCATATGTGGAATTTAAGGAACAAAACAAATGAACAAAGAAAAAAAGAGACAAAAATAGAGTCTTAAATACAGAGAACAAACTGGTGGTTGTCAGAAGGAAGTGGGTGGGGAGATGAGTGAAGCAGATGAAGGGGATTAAGAGTACACTTATCGGGGCGCGTGGGTAGCGCAGTCGTTAAGCGTCTGCCTTCGGCTCAGGGCGTGATCCCTGCGTTCCGGGATCGAGTCCCACATCGGGTTCCTCTGCTGGAAGCCTGCTTCTTCCTCTCCCACTCCCTCTGCTGTGTTTTCTATCTCGCTGGCTGTCTCTCTGTTACATAAATAAATAAAATCTTAAAAAAAAAAAAAGAGTACACTTATCATGATGAGCACTGAGAAATGTATATAATTGTTGAATCGTTATATTGTATACCTAAAACTAATATAACACTGTATGTTAACTAAACTTGAATAAAATTACTATAGAAATTTTAGAAGAAAATATAGGAGAAAATCTTCATGACGTTTTGTTTGAATAAATTCTTAGGTATGACACCAAAGGCTAATCCATAAATAAACACTGATGAATTAGACTTTCTGCAAAATTAAAAATTATTTCCTTTCAAGAGATACCATGAAGAAAATAAAAAGATAAGACTGGATCGTCTTTCTGACAAATCATATGTCTTATAAAAGATTTGTAACCAATATATATAAAGAACTCTTACAACGCATTTTGAACACAACTGAATGAAAATGAGCAAAATATTTGAAGAGACATCTTACTAAAGAAGACATGTGAATGGCTAATAAACACATGAAATGATGTTCAGCATCATTAGGCATTGGGGAAATGCATTTTAAAACCACAACTAGATGGTTGTTGTAAGAGGCTGACAATAACAAGTGTTGGCAAGGATATGGAGCAACTAGACACCTCATACATTGCTGGTGGGAATATAAAATGGCACAACTACTTTAGAAAACAGATCTGTAAGAAGTTACACATAAACTTTCCATATGGATCAATAATTCTCTTAGTAGGAATCTACTCAAGAGGAATGAAAAGATATGTCTGCCCAAAGATATGTGTGCAAATGTTTATAGTAGTGTTATTGACAATACACAAAAATTGGAAGTAATCCAAATGTCTATTAGTAGGTGAACAGATAAAAATTTTGGCTATCCATACATTGGAATATTATTTGACAATAAAAAAGGAATGAAATATTGATACATGCTACAACATGTAGATGAACTTTAGGTCAAGAAAATGATAGCAGCAAGGAGGTGTCACGAGATGGGTAAAAAAGAAAGAGATTAATGGGAATTTATGTTGGCAATTGGTTCTGAGAATTAGTTGCCCTTACCCATTGCCAGTGGGACTGTGCTTCTGTTCACACACACACACACACACATGCACACACACTTAAAAGAGGGGGCCATTAAAGGAAAAACATTCTTTGGGGTGTCCCTGCTCTGTCACAGTCTCTCATCAAAGGTGGTGAGCACCGGAGCCCCATGGCATGGTTCTGGGACCAAAGCAAACCAGCTGTGCAGACCGTTGGCACAATTGTGTTTATACTTTCTTAATAGATGTTAGAACAGGGCTCTTTCTGCACCTGAGTTGACTGAGGGGCAGAGTAGATAGATATGAACATAAAATTGTTGGTTAATTGATTCACTGGATTCCAACTATTAGAAGTATCCCATACATAAGTAGAGCTATTCATGTGAGAGGCACACTGCCCACCCTGGTTACCTCTGGAGTTTGTCTAGAGCACCCGAAGACAAATGCACATGCTGTATTTGTATTGTTCTCCTTGTTACAGGAACCATACTCTTTTTTCTTCTCCGCTGTGAATTACTTTATTGTTAAAAACGTCTAATAGAAAAAAATGAAAAGACAATATAATAAAAAAGATTACACTCATAAAAGTAACAAAATTATAAAATGCTAGTACTAAAGCGAGAAATAATATGTAAATATTTTACCTCTAGAACTACTAAACTTAGCTGGAGAATATTAAAGAAGGGACCAAAAAAATGAAGTTATTTACCACATACTTGGTTAAAAAGACTCAATTTTTCACACACAGACTGAGGGCTTCAGAGGGGAGGGGGTGGGGGAATGGGATAGGCTGGTGATGGGTAGTAAGGAGGGCACGTATTGCATGGTGCACTGGGTGTTATACGAAACTAATGAATCATCGAACTTTATATCGGAAACCGGGGATGTACTGTATGGTGACTAAGATAATATAATAAAATATTATTATAATGAAAAAAAATATTATTAAAAAAAAGGCTCAATTTTTCATGAGGTCATTTCTTCCAGAATTATTTTATAGATTTACTGCAATTTCAATTAAAATTGCATCAGTAATTATCATGACCTTGACAAGCTGATTCTAGAATTCATACAGAAAAGGAAATGCACAAAAATATTCAGAATAATTTTCAAATCATACATAATGAATGTGGACTTGACCTACTAACCATTGCAAAAACAATGCTGGGATAATTGGCTTCTGTTTTGTTAAAGTCCTACTCAACACCACTCATAAAAACAAATCCAAGGTGCACTAAATAGCTAAATGTAAAAACAAACGAAACAAATCCATATCTATCTCTAAACAAAAAAACAAAACAAATCCAAAAAAGTAGCAAATAGAAAAGTGGGACTCATTGGGAATAAAGAAAGCTTTCTTAAAAAAATACACAACACAATTGTTACCAAGAAAAATTAATACATTTGACAGCATCAAAATTAATGTTTTCTCTATACCTAAAATCAGCATAAAATATCCTAGAGAGAAAATCCTCGTGAATGTACCACAAAATGTTAATGTTGGGCTGTAGAATGAAATCCTACAAATTCTTGTGATCATCTTAACTATTTTTTTTAATAAAGTTTAATAAAGATACTTATAGACAATTCAAAGAAAAAAAGTGGGAAACAAATGGATCTACCAACTGAGAGTGTCTGTATGGGTCGGTGTATAGTTATTCTAAGAAAGAACAGGCAGTAGTTTTAAAGAATGTGGTAGATATTTATACACCAATGTGGACAAGTTCTCTAAGATAAATAGTTTAATTAAAAAGACAATGGAAAATAGTAAGACAATGGTTATAACATCAATTACCAAAATGAAACCAACTAAACAAAAAAAATGCAAGTGAACAAACCTCAAAATTCCTAAAAAGAATATGTGCAAATATATAGAAAAATGAATATATAGAAAAATGTCTAGGAGAACAGTCAACAAATTGGTTACAGTAATGTATTCCTAGTCTTTCCATTTATAATTTCACAAACCTAAAATCGTTACTGTTTTAAGCTCTTGAATACGATGAGTGGATGCGGCTGTCAGCCACCTGCTTCTGTTTTCTCACCTGTTCCAGGCGGATATCGCACTCTGTCCTCATCAGGGAAGTATTGTGAGAAGCCGCTCAAAAGAAACTTCTCAGGAGGCAGTCCCCTATGATCATCACACCAGACACTTCAGAGCCTGTGAGCGCTTCATTTGCTTGCTAGGAGTGAGAAATAAAAGTCTCACCTCCCCAGGTTGGAGCGGCTTGCTACAATGCTCACCTTATTACCAACCCCATAGGCTCATTGTTTGTACTTCCAGACCATCTTGTTTGAAAAAAAAAAAAAAGGAGATTCACAGGACCTTATTCTCATAGGCAAATGGGTATGTTCCCAGAAGGAACAGGCTTCAAAGGGAGTGAACAGCTTCCCACAAACAAGAGTTATTCTTTCTACTATTCCCAAACCCATGAGAATATAAACAGCAAATGCGACTTAACCTACTGAACTCACAGAAAATAAAACACCTCCTCCGATGTCAGGAATAAAGCCATCACCAGACTCCTGACTACATTAATAAATAAAACATAACCATGTACTTTGGCCCAAATTGAATGAAGACATTCCTCCAGATTCTAATGATGCATATACTTCATGAATGTGGAAAACTTGCTTTTTCTTTCCAGTAAGCTCCCATCAACAAACACAAAGGAGTACAAACAACTCAGGGCAAAAATCATTTAACTTCCTAGAGCACTGCAGAATTTACCAAGCGTTTGTCACACACCCTTGTCTTTGAAACTGAAATGTCCCTGAGAGGCGGAAAGCTTCAGAAGAAGAAACTATGATTTACAAACCTGTGGAGATTTGCCCAAAGGCACAAACCTTGGAAGCACCAAATCAGGAACTCAAACCCTGGCATGGGACTTCCTTACCTTCCAGGGCCCCTCCCGTTCCAGGGCCCCTCCCGTTGCACAGGAACTGTCCCTTACTTGCTTCTTTTGGATGTCTGGGAGGATGCACTGGAAACATAAAGAAGAAGAGAAACAGAGCCTGGGCCTGTCTCCTCTGTGCCTTGCATGTGCTATACACACTAGAGGTTGCCAGACAGCATGGCACCCCTGCCTGCAGCTGGGGCTGAGACCTGCTGTGGCCAGAGCTGGGATGACCCGCCCACATGCCCTCTGCCATGCTGTGCCCAGGGAGTGACATGGGCATCTCTGGCACCCAACAGATGCCACCCCAGGAACCAGGGCCTCTTTGCTTTTTCTGGCCCCATGGAAGTCTGCTTAGCATACTGTAGTGATTAATGCCCGCAGGGGGAAACCCCCCACTAATGAGGGCTCAGAGTCAGTGCCCCCCACCTTGTCCCTTGATGCGACAATCCTAAGGTGTATTCTGTATGCTCCTTAGTAGGCCCTGGTGGAAGTGAACCCTGAGGCCCATCACAGCAACTGTTCTTTAAATCATCCTTTATTTTGGCTAGTGTCCTTTCTCTATCTCCCTCCAGCTGCTTGCCATCGTCTTCCAAATACATGATCAAACTCGTCACAGACTATCATTGCTGCTGCATTGCTACCACTGTAAGTAATCGTTGAGAAGTCGTTGGACGCCAGGTTCTACACTGAGTGCTTTATGTACCTTTTCTCATTCTACTTTCAGAAAATTCCTGCACTGTTGTAAGGTAATAGGTATTTATTTTCCTGTTCTGGAATCAGCAACTAGGTCCTAAAGAAGAGTCCATCAGATACCCAACATCCTAAAGAGAATTTGGGTGACTGCCTTGGCTAATCCAGAGCTTTTAAAGATGGGCTTTAGCTGATTCTGCTATGGGCAACCATTGCCTGCCTTTTTTTAAAAATTATATTATGTTAGTCACCATACAGTACATCCCTGGTTTTTGATGTAAAGTTCGATGATTCATTAGTTGTGTATAACACCCAGTGCACCATGCAGTACGTGCCCTCCTTACTACCCATCACCAGCCTATCCCATTCCCCCTCCCCCTCTCCCCTGAAGCCCTCAGTTTGTTTCCCAGAGTCCATAGTCTCTCATGCTCATTCCCCCTTCTGATTACCCCCTCTTTCTTTATCCCTTTCTTCCCCTACCGATCTTCCTAGTTCTTATGTTCCATAGATGAGAGAAACCATATGATAATTGTCTTTCTCTGCTTGACTTATTTCATTCAGCATTATCTCCTCCAGTGCCGTCCATGTTGCAGCAAACGTTGAGAATTCGTTCTTTCTGATAGCTGAGTGATATTCCATTGTATATATGGACCACAACTTCTTAATCCAGTCATCTGTTGAAGGGCATCTTGGTTCCTTCCACGATTTAGCTATTGTGGACAATGCTGCTATGAACATTGGGGTGCATATGGCCCTTCTCTTCACTACGTCTGTATCTTTGGGGTAAACACCCAGTAGTGCAATGGCTGGGTCATAGGGTAGCTCAATTTTTAACTTTTTAAGGGACCTCCACACTGTTTTCCAGAGTGGCTGTACCAACTTGCATTCCCACCAACAATGTAGGAGGGATCCCCTTTCTCCACATCCTCTCCATCAATTGTTGTTTCTTGCCTTGTTAATTTTTGCCATTCTAACTGGCGTAAGGTGGTATCTCAGTGTGGTTTTGATTTGAATTTCCCTGATGCATTGCCTACCTTCTTACTGCCCTGGAAGCGAGTTCAGAGGGGAGGGAAGTGTGGGGTCAGGCTTCTCATCCCCTGTGCGGTTCAGGGACGGTTAAGGCATTCTCTCCCCGCCCCACCCTGCCGCATCCAGGTGGCATCATCACAAGAGAGCCTCTCTTTGTGAGCCTTTACAGAGTGAGGCACCTATGTGAGTGGGAAAGGGAACACTGGCAACTAGAGGCAGGGCTGAGTGAGGCAGCAGTCAGGCACCCTGAGCTGCAGCCAGTTGTCATCAGCTGTGAAGGCAAGGGTGAAGTGAGGGGCTTCCTGGGGAGAGAGCCAGGCTGTGGCCAGCCAGCAACACTGCAGCCAGGGGCAGGAGCAGCAGATGGAGGGCATGGAGGTGCAGAACCCTGATACGGTGTAATGAGTTGTCATTCTTGCCTCGGGTCTCCATGATGAAATCGTCTTCTATTTGCTGGCACATGGTACTCCTTTTATTAGAATCTTTAAACTATGCAATATGTGTGTTTTAAATGCAATTCTCTATTGTCATCTATTTTACAATTAAGTTTTAAAAGGAAATTTAAAAGCAAAAAGAATCTTCCTGAAACTAATATTGCACTATATGTTAACTAGCTGGAGTTTAAATAAAAACTTGGGGGGAAAAAAGAGTCTTTGGTGCTGTCCTTATGGTTTTTTTTAAAGATTTTATTTATTTATCTGACAGAGAGAGCAAGAGAGAGAGCACACAAGTAGGGGGAACGACAGGCAGAGGGAGAGGGAGAAAAAGACTCCCCACTGAGTAGGGAGCCCAATGAGGGACTTGATCCCAGGACCCTGGGATCATGACCTGAACTGAAGGCAGAGGCTTAAGCAACTGAGCCACCCAAGCACCCTATTCCTTATGTTTTTTTAAAGCTGTCCTGGGTAACTTACCTCTGCTCGGCCTCCTGCTCTGATCTCTACCTTCCCTTTGTTCCTCCTTTTCCCCTCCTATTGCTCCTTTCCCTCTCCTTTCTCTCCTCTTCTCCCTCCCCATCATCCCTCTCATGCCCACTTGGGTGTTTCTGGAGCACTGGTCGTCAGCCTCGTGCTACTAGCCCTGTCTGAGATTGGGCTTGAAGTCTGGGGCATGTGCTCAGCTAGACAAGAAAGGAACATTTTGTTTCCATATGCCATCAGTCCTACATGTCCATCCTCCAGACCTCACTGCAGGTATGGCTTGGGGTTATGCTCAGGACAGAATTGAGGCATTTGAGAGTTTCTTGGCCATAATGCCACCACATCCATGATGACTAAAGAGTTGGAACAACAGAGAACAATGAAGGACAGTGAGTTACAGGATTCTTTTTTTTTTTTTTTATGTTCATTTAGCCAGCATATAGTACATCATCAGTTTTTGTTGTAGTGTTCAATGATTCATTAGTTGTGTCTAACACCCAGTGCTCATCCCAACATGTGCCCTCCTTAATACCCAACACCCTGTTGACTGAAGAGTCAGGACAACAGAGAACAATGAAGGATAGTGGGTTACAGGATTCTTGATGTCCAGTCTACAATGTAAGCTTGTCATCTTGCTCCTGTCTGGCCCTTCATGGGCCACCATCCTGCCACAGATGCTGCACCAGGAATTTGCCATCTAAATGTCTGGATGGCAAAGGTGAAGCTTCTGGAAAGACAAAAGATGCCTCCATTCCATGGCTATCTCTGTGTCCAGGCTTCCCATGATTGACCCAAGAGCCCTGTCCTTTCAGGGGTGTTTGTACTTTACCAACAGCCAGGAACATAGCTAACCATCCAGCTGTGAGGGTGTGTATAATCCTGCAAGGCCAGGAGGCTACTGCTAAGCACAGAAAGAGAGGAGAGGTGAAAGGGGAGGTGAATGGCTCTGTTTCCCCGTTTTTCAGGAGCACATGCTGTCATGTTGGAGGCCATCCACTAAGGACAATGCTGGGGTGGATGTACCAGCCACTGTAACACATGTTACAAGGAAGCCTGAGGACCCAGATGGTCAGGCAGCTTGCAGCCTTTGCTGAGTCACCCTGAGAAAGATCGCCAGGCAGCAGGTTCCTGGAGAACCATACTGTGGTCTATTTAAAACACAAAGCAAAACAAACAATTCCTCAAGCAGGATTGTGCCTGTGTGGCTCAACTGTCATGTCTTTCAATGCCTTCAAAGTCCCAGTAAGAAGGAAGACTTATTAACAGTACACACCTAGTTCTGGGTGTCAGAAACAGAAGTGGATATGACTTTGCACTGTCCTCTGCCTGGACCTCACCTGCTGAGGCAAACCTGACCAAAGTATTGTCACAGCCAACGATTCCTTCCTCCTCTTGGGTGGTAGGCCCTATGTTAGTGCTTTGTTCCTAACAAAGCTCTCTCATTTGGCTTCTAGAAGAGAAATTGTTGGCTAACTTTGAACTAGGAGAGGTCCAACAAATGCAGGAGCAGTTTTGGAGGAGTTGGGGTAGATGTAATACCAATGGAGAGCCTCTGGGTTGTTCTGTTATCCCTGGTAATAAATGTCAAACCAGGCATTTCTGTTAGGTAGATAGTCGTTTCTATTTTCCAAGTACAAGGTGGTTCAGGAAAGTTAGGACCACTGGAGTCAGCCAGCTTGTAAGAGGCAGAGGTAGGACCACGTGGACCAGGGTTCCCTGGTTGGTCCTAATTTGCTGTTAGGCTTATGAGGTCAAAGAAGGTGTGTAGGTGACTGAGACACTGAGGTGGTTCAGGAGTCCACAGGAGCAGGGCTGGAAGAACAAAGTGCCCTTGTGAATGAAAGATGGTCTGATGCCAGAACAGTCTTCAGGAAAAAATGGAGCATCCTTACAACGTTTTCAAGATGAGTTCTTAGTGGGCAACAGTGTAAAAACAAAAACAACAGGCATGGCCTGTGGCCCAGAGACCCCCCCTCCTTCCCATGTTTCTCCAGTTGGAATGGGACAATTTCCCAAGTGGGACTTTTAGGAGGAATAGAGTCAACCGGCAAACCCAGTGCTTGATCCCTATTGCGCCTTCCTGTAGGGCTCACCCCTGTTAGCGGAGGCAGCGCAGCTGGGCTGTTTCTGAGAGAGGTCTGCATAGCTGGAGCCACGGTGGGAGTGGGTCTCCAATGAGGCAGGGTCGGGGTCACCAGTGGAGTGGGGTCCAGTCATCTCCAGGTACTGGTGGAGTTTCCTGGAATCCTGGGGGCCCTGACCAGCCATGAGTTCGGGATGCCCATGGAATAGTTTGGTGCTTCCACAAATGTCCCCTTGAGCCTGTCTATTTGGAGACACTGTGCACACCCGTGTTTTTGATCCACCCACCACACTGGTGTTCTGGTGCCTCATGGGAATGAGCACAGTGACCTAGTTAGTGGAGAGGAAGAAAGCAGTGAGGGTGTGGGACTGATAAGGGAACGTGCCTGCATCTGTCAAGCCCACTGCCCCACTGCTGCTGAGAATCACTCACTGGGTCAGCGTTCAGCTCAGGATTTGCAAAGCCACTGGAGACTCGGCTTGATAAAGCCATGGTTTACAGGGTGGTCCTTTATCTTCGTATCTACTCCACATTTTAGAGTTCAACAGGAAAGATGACCCGAGAAACCTCTGGTTCTGCCCGCAATAAGTACGAGAGAGAGGTAGAAGCATGACACCATGCAGCGGGGTGAGGCCTGGTGCCCCAGGGCCAAAGAGGGTTATCTGAGGAAAAAATGCTGGAGTCAGAGTTACCTGGGCAGGGATACTCTTGCACACAGGGAGACCAAGCTGTGGTTCTCCCTTCTAGGTGCCTCAACAGAGGATCCACAGATCTGCAGGGTGTCTCTGGGCGAAAGCTACGGAACATACTGTGACACAGAATGAACCACATAGACCCAGGCTTAATACTGACTTGCAAAGAACTCTGTCCCTTGTTGATAGTCTTACACTCCTGGACATTCTCACACATGCTGCCAGGTGGTACTGGGCTCTGTAGCCTGGCTGTCTTCTTTGTTAATACATTTTCAATAATTTTGGCATTTTTTTATATTTGCTATTTTTTTTTCTGATTGTGTTGTGATGTTATTTCCAATGTCCCAAGTGACTTGTTAGTTGTGCACTGAGGTGGAAAATACTGAGTTAGTTGAGGCCTTGAGAGTGGCTGGTGAATGGGCACCTGTGGCCAGTGCCAGCAGCAGAGGGGCTGGGTATGGGAATGCGTCTAATGAATAACCATAATCACAGGGCTCATGATTGTTTCAGATGCTTTACAAATATTAAGTTAATTATCCCCCAAACTCTATGAGGTGGGTAATATTACTGTCCCTCTTTTATAGATGAGGAAATTAAGGCACAAGTTTAAGTAATTTTTCCAAGGAAGCAAGGCAGCATGTCCCCAGTCCAAGCTGCCTCCCAAGGGGTACAAAAACACAGCAAGAAGAGCTGTTTGAGGGGAGCACGATCATGGATGTCTGAGAGGATTTTATTGGACAGGCATTACTTCTGTCTTCATGACTTTCTGGCAAAGAGGGACACAAAGCTGACAAGCTTATTGGGTCAGATTTTTTTTTTCTTAAAATGATTATTAATAATTATAAGGTAACACTGCAGTCTTGCAACAAATTCAAATAATACCAGGAAAACTAGTCTTGGGGGTGGACACACCTAATGCCCATTCTTCCCCCGGACAAACACTGTTCATCTTCCTCAGGATTAACTTCCAGACCTTCTTCTTTGCCTTTGGATGTAATAATTAGTAACTTGCTGTAGTTTCTTTTCAGCTCAATCCCACTGTGGCTGTTTTGCAGGGATTTTTTTGTAGTTTCTTCTTTTCTTTTCCCTCCTCATTTCTAAGGAGATGATTAGAAGAAGAAAGGGCAACTGCAGATAAGCCATCTAGATTCTAGTTGTCCCTTTTCTTGCTGTCACAGACAGTGGCATTTATTTATATCAAGCATGAGTCTCCAGGTCCAGCTCAAAATAAGGCTTTTTAGTGCAAGGTAGCAAAGACAGGGGAACAGAACAATGCACTTATCATTCAAATCTCTACTCTTTAGAATGATCAATCAATCATTCAATCAGTCAACAAAAGTGCACATCTCACTGAAGATGCATTAAAACCGTCACAAAATTTATGACTAATGAGAAAACAGCTAATTACAAAATTCTATTATCAAATAGCGCTGCTGCATATCACATGACATCGGTGGTCTAGAATGAGGAAGAGAAAACGCAAACACACATGCATTTTGGCAAGTATTCTATATTGCTGTGAATAGTCAATCAGCTTTTGCTTATGGGACATGCATATTCGGGATAGAATTACTTGGCACATTTTGCTCCACATATCACTCAAAACACACACTGAAATAGAAGAAGAGAATTATCTGTGAGCTCTGTTGTCTACTGGAAGCTGCACATCTCAGGATCGGTTCTCAGGGGTTCCAGCTACTTGTGGAGAAGGGCATAGCCAGAAAAACGAATGAGGTTCTGTGAGGATAGCCAACCACAGACCGACTTATTCACAAAGCATGCTGGTTGTCAACGGTGAAGACTTAATCTGGATTCTGGATTAAAGGAATAGTGGAAAATAAGTATAATATTCCACCTCCACCATGAGAACCTATCTTTTCAGAGTGTCGTGTGAAGAAACGAGCAGCCAGCCAGCTCCTGGTTTGTCCTCAAATCCATCTTCACTCCCCTGCTCTGTCCTGCAGAAAACTACATTTCTCATGCTCCTCTGATTACCAGCTACTGGGCCAATTTAGATGATAGGCGGTGCCAGTGGGAGGGTGGAGGGATAAGAGGAAGGGAGAGAAACCAGGATATTTCTCATTCTTTCTCTCTGATTCCTATGTGATCCTTGGTGGTGGCTCCATACCTCAAAAATTTCTAGATCATGCTGTCACCCTCTCCATTAGGAGGCAGACGCACCGTGGCTCTGGCTTCTACCAGCATCCCTGGCATCTGTGCTCTGGTCACATCACCAGCTCTCTGCGTCTCTCAATCCCATGGGTGATAATGATTTCCTTGTGTGGCCGATCTTTGGGATTCTTCACTATCCAGCACCTGGCTTCTCATCTTTACCATATTCATGTAAACAAATTCCTCCACTGCAATATTCAGGGGAGTTTCTCTTTTCATGGCAGCCCCTGACTGACACAGACAATGGTGACACATCTCTGGTTTTTACTCTAAAGTAGGTTATCTTCAAAGATAACGTTCTTACATGGGTTTTTGAGATGATGAAGGTGAAAAACATTTCTTCACAGCACATAATGCCAGTAAGTGATCTTATTTTTTTCAAGTGCGTTGCTTTTGTGGTGTCACTCCAGTTATATATTCAGTTTCCTGAGTAGCTGAAAGCCAATGCTTTATAGCTGAATTATGCAGAATTTTAGTATTAAGGAGAAGGATTTCTTAAGAAGACTGCATGGCTTAAACACCAAGATTTTAAGTCTTTCCCACCATCAGAAAATTTCTTCCTTTACTGAAGAAATAAATTGATATATAAAAACATTGCAAGAGATCATGAGGAAATACTTCCCCAGGCTAAGTATGATCAATGAGTAGATTAGAATGCATTTGCTGACGTCTTCCAAAGTGAAACATTCATGTGTCCACCTTTAAGTGTGAAATGCTTTTTACCTTTTGAGTCTACCTGGGCACTCAACTTAGACTTAGTACAGAAGCTTTCTAAATTTCTGGTCCATATTTTTGCTGAAAGATTAGTACTTGTGGCAGAACCAGACATTTTCAATTGTCTAGAAATGTCTTCTAATTTAATAAAAGTAATGAGTAACAATTTAATTTGGGATTTGATCTTTGACTCAAATTATCCATCATTAAACTGGATATTTATGCCTTGGTTAAATAATGCAAATAATACCATTTTGCTTAGGTGCAACAATGGTTTTTATTGATCATAAACTAATATACTTTATTTTATTTTTAAAAATCATGACAAATCTGTAAAATGTATGTATTTATTTAGCTTAATTTGGTGCTCCCCTGGGTTCTAGATATGCTTTCAATGATATGTGTTGAGAAATTTTTAAGAAATTGAAACTTTTATTTCACCCAAGCAACATGGAATAATAGAGTTGAGAGGAACCAAGAGGCTGGGAAAAGAGAGAGAGCCAGAGCCTCAATCCTTCCCAAGGATTTGGGCCTTTAACAGGTGGATGCTGGAAATTATGCTAGATTTGTTTTGAAAGACCCCATTGGCTGTAGTATAAAGGTTCTACTGGAAGAGGATAAGAGTAGAATAAGAGAGAAGATGGGAGATACATCAGTTGATATCCCAATAGGAAGGATCCCATTGGCCAAACCCAACTGGAAGCCAGCATGCAAAAGATGGCACAGGTTGGCCTCCTGAGAATGAGGACATGGAGAAGGTGGAGTGTATCTAAAGGTTCAAACAGAAGATCTCTGCACAGAAGACCACAGATCTGGCCTTGGAGCAAAAGAACTTGAGGGATATGGAGGGTAAACAACAAGAGTAAGGCAAGGGCAAGGAGGGACGTGTAGGTTAACTTCCAAGTTTCTGGTTGGCTGCATGGATAGATGGTGACACCATTCATTGACACTGGAGATACCTACTAGTGCCAGGAGCTTCTTAAATAATCTTTACATTATTTCCAGAAAAAAATTGAAGTAGGTATTATTTTCTTCATTTTACAGATGGGGAAACTGAAGTTGATAAATTAACTTATCAGAGTCAAACAGCTAAAGAATGATGGAATCAACATTATGACTCATTTATTGTAAACTCCCAAAACAATGCTTTTAATCACCTTTAATCACCTTGTTTACCTCCCTGGCTATGTTAGTGGAGAAAAGAATGGGCTAATATTTTGGTTAAAACATAAGCCTCCATGAAAGCCCGAAGTTGGAGGATCCATTTGAGCTTTCAGGAGCCGTGGTTAAGATTGAACACAATGTCGAGAGAAGGCCCAGAGGGTGGATGACTTCAGCGCAGGGGCTGACAACCTTGCTCAGTGTGGAAATTACTCTGCATAAAACAGCTCGCCACATTCAGAGTTGTGGGATTTCCCCCCCTTGTGAGTATCTGGAATTAGATGCTGAGAAACCAGGCTTCAAAATTTTACCGGTTTCTAGAACTTTCTAGAATGTGTTCTGGTCTCTGTGACCATCTTGGTTGAAGACCCCCATTGGCCTTGATTGTTCCATAATAAAGCCGAAGTGAGTTGAACTGGTTTTCAGCCACTCTGGGATATATTCCCAACCTGCCTTCCCAGTGTTAATTTCCATCATTCCCTTTGCTCCATGACACTCCCAATCACACCAACTGTGGTTTCTCTTGCACCTTGCACATTTTCTCACCTCCAAGCTTCAATTCTCCAACCCCTCACTTCACTTAGCTCTTCCCTCTGGAATGCTTCTCTTCCC
The DNA here is from genome assembly GCF_017311325.1 of Ursus maritimus. Lineage (NCBI taxonomy): Eukaryota > Metazoa > Chordata > Mammalia > Carnivora > Ursidae > Ursus > Ursus maritimus. The sequence continues at coordinate 729,789 of NW_024424675.1, forward strand.
ACTCCCAATTTACATCCTGTTGACAAGTCTTCCCTTAGTCCCCCAGCTGAATTTATTTCCTTCTGATTCACTGAAAGCTCTATTGTTTGGAAGAGTGGTGTGTTGGCAAACGTCTGGCAATCAGCATTCCAGATAGGAGGGAAGTAGAACAGCTGATTTGTAGTATTTGCCAATTTCTGTGGTATAAGTACTTTTACCATGACCAGTTTCAAGCTACCAGCAGTTTAATAATGGGCTTACAGAATTTCTGAAAATTTAATAGTTGGCCCTTACTAAACTTCAGCACATCACTGCCTGAGACTCACCCCTAGAGATTTAATTCCTGTGGGGTTGGCTGGCACGGGGCTTTACAAATCTCTCCAGGTGGTTCCAGTATGCAGTCATGGCAAGAACCTCTGCATTTAACAGTCTAGACTGTGTATTAACATCTCTGGGAACTTAAGATCTTTCCAGTCCCATGCACACTCCCAGAGATTCTGATTTAACTGATCTCAGGGGCCTGAGTCTGGATATTTCCGGAGCTTCCAGATGATGCTCGGCTATGCCCAGGGTAGAGAGTGAATGTTACTCTCTAGGAGAGAGTAAGTAAGGAAAGTAAGGAAAGTAAATTCCCTTTACTTATGTTATCAGTGCTTCTTTTCATTGTAGTTGGTTATACACAGGTCTCATCTTCCTTGTCAGATTATAAACACCTGAACCATGTGCCCCTGAGGGTTTCAGAAATGAAGTAAATATCACAATAAGAGTTTATTTTAAAATGAGTCACGTTGGATGCACAAAGCACCCTGTTTGGCATTTGCTGAATGCATGCAGTAGCAGAGATCTTTTTTTTTTTCTCCCCTTGGTCAAAATAGATATTTATTCATGTGTGTGTATTTATTTTCTTTTTCTTTTTTTTTTTAATTTTAATGTTTTTTTATTATATTATGTTAGTCACCATACAGTACATCCCTGGTTTCTGATGTAAAGTTCGATGATTCATTAGTTGCGTATAACACCCAGTGAACCATGCAATACGTGCCCTCCTTACTACCCATCACCAGCCTATCCCATTCCCCCACCCCTCCCCTCTGAAGCGCTCAGTTCGTTTCTCATAGCAGAGATCTTATCCACTTACCCACAGGGCCTTCATACAGAGCTCCGAAGATCTCTTGAGAGACTGACACCAGCTCAGGAGCTCCCTGCAGAGACCTCCTTCCTGCTCTATGCTAATCCCCTACATTCCAGGCCTGCTTCCGCCCTGCGGCATTTACTGTCTTTGTCCACAATTTGGGAGTAAATGTCACCTGATTAAGCCTTCAGAATATAGGGCAGTCCTGCCTTCCATCTGTCAGCAATGAAGCTCATTCACACTGACTTCCCTGCACTTGAAATTCACCCCGTGCTTTCCCCCAGCTAAATCATCAAGCTGCAAGACAACTTCTCCAGGTAAGTCACTGATTGTCAAAGCTCTGTTCCTCCCTAATGTGTGCAAACTCTGCCCAGAAGAACCTGGGCACAGTCTGAACCAGCACTCAACTCAGAGAAATGCAGTTCTGACCTTCAGGTGTGATCGGCTGGGGGCTTATGGGGGTCAGAATTGGAGCAAAAATGAAGGGTGGTATTCATTTTCCTGGGAACCCAACATGACAGAAATGGGGAATTGCTCAAGATAGTTGCAGCTGATACTGCAATTCTTTAATTGAAGAGCTTTAACTCTTGAGCAGTGTTCTCTGTTTTAGTCTATTCATTTTATTTATTAGCTGCTCTTCCCTCCACTACACTGTGGGGATGTTCCTCCCTTCGAGTTTCGTAGTCCTTTGGATGTGTTTAAAATCCAAATGGGGATAAGGAGGTTTCAGGCGCCCTGGTGAAAATCCACATAACTTTGCCCCAGAGACACTTCTCAGAGGATCTGAAGGGAAGGGACCTGTATGTATTGATCACCTGCTCCATGCTAAGTAGTACTATGCTTTAATTTCACTTGCACAACAATGCTGTGAGTTAGATACAATTATCTCCATTTAACTGGAAAGAAAAGAACGACTCATAAAATTAGCATAAGTGTCTGAACAGATTTACACCCAGATTTCTCTGGCTTTGGGCCTCTTTGCCATATATCAGCAGTTGACAAAAAATGATGCCGGTGACCTGACCACCCAGAGCAGTAGTTTGTGAATTTCTCCAAGTGTGGCCCTTGAGCATGCATCAGAGCTGCCTGCCTTGTTGATATTATAAACATGCAGACTCCTGAGCGCCATCCTGGCTTTATACCCATTCCTGGCTCAGGAATCTGTTTCTAACAAGCAGTCCCCTCCTTATTCTTTTCAGAACATTGAACTTTAAAACTACGGGCTTAGAGGGTATTTGTGAGAAAAATCTTCACTGAAAGTTACCAAAATTGAATAGATTTTGCAATGAGATTCATTTTGGGAGTTAAACCAAAGTGAATACATCCTCTGAGCTATTCAAAAAATCATGTTTGTTTAGAATTGAACTGAATGCAATTTCAAAAATCCAATCATGAACTACTAGTGTTGTCTTGTGTCTGTTTCTATGAAATTCAATGAGCTTGGGAAATAGGAAGAATTAAAAGGGGTCCCAACTCTTCCCCTAGATCCTATAAGAAAGGAGGTACATAGAGTGGTCTCTGCACCACAGAGTTGCTTCCAAAAATCCTGCAAGTAGAGGAGCTAGTGAAGGAGTGATATTGTTATTTCAAATGTTTGTCAGTCAACAGCTGAGGTTTGAGAATGTGCTCCATCAAACACCCCTTCGGTGCTGGGGACTCCCTTTGAAACCAAGTATCCCTTTTTGATTTTGAGATCAAGAGGCTAAATGTAGCATATAGAAAATTCTGTTTAAAGGACAGATTGTGCAGTTCCATTTCCAAAAGCATTTGTGGATTACTAATGAAAACTCAAGCATTGAGGCATCTAGGTGGCTCAGTCAGTTAAGCATCTGCCTTCAGCTCAGGTCATGATCCCAGGGTCCTGGGATCAAGCCCCATGTTGGACTCCCTGGTCCCTCTCCTTCCAGCTCCTTCCTCTCTCTCAAATAAATAAATAAATAAAATCTTTAAAAAAAAAGAAAAGAAAAGAAAAGAAAGAAAAGAAAACTCAAGCATCATGTTGGAGCTGTCTCATAATAACTGTGTGCCACCAAAATGTTACTGAGTGGGCTACCATCTGAAGACAGGTCAGAAATACGTTTGATGTCTTACTGAAGAATCTTTGTATGTGATGGGCCAAGAGGGCCTTCCCCACCTCTGGAACTGATTGGAAATGGAAATACTTTGATGGGAGAGTGGGGAAGGAGTCATCCAGGATAGCTCTCCCACTGATGCATTACCAAGAAGAGATATGGACTCTCTTTGGGATGATTTTACTAGGAATGTGACTGGAGAAGAGACATGAGGTTGTAGGAAAAAGTCTGTGAGCACCTGGGAAGATGGTAGAATCTCAAGGACCATCATCCCCATGCAGGGGAAGAATAAGGCATGGGAAAAGGGATGGGGGCTACGTACAGGAGAAGCAGGTGTCCAGACAGTCCTATGCCTACATGACCCTGAGCAGACTTGCTGGCATCTAATATCCTCTATAACATGAGTTCTTCATATTTTTGCTAGGGGCTTTGGAGATCCCACATTACTACATTTTATATAGCCAGAGACCTGGCTTCACCTGTAGTGGTGAGGAAAACCAAACCAGCTTTAAAGCAGTTTAGTTGAGGCAACAGCAAGGGCCTGGAGATCAACAGGAAGGTCCCATACAAAGATGTGGCTGCCAAGTGGCAAACGATTCCAACTTTTAGCCCAACTGATTCAAGTAAGGGTTTTGTTGTGTTATATGGTGTTTGAATTTGGGCAAGTGGATTAGTCCCATTGAGGTTTAAAATGTGGAGAGTAAAGAGTACTATTGGAAAGTTTCCCTTTCATGGGTTAATTGTAAGGCTTAAATTAAGTAATGCATGTAAACTACTTAGCATAGTGCCTGGAATGAAGTAACACTTAATAATCATTAAGGCTTGTGGGTGATGAAGCACATGATTGATGGATTCATAAGTGCCCTGCTCAGTTTCCCTGAATATAATAGACCTGAATGTGACATCTCTTGCCAATTGGCATGCCTTGCCAATACTCTTTGACAGAGGTGAACAAAAGAATACAGTCCCAAAGAGTGGGGAAAGATGGCTCCTGGATGGGAAGGGGAGAGATGTCCAGGTGGATGTACCTGGGGAAGTGGAATACCTGAGGAAGAGTTGGGGTGGAGAGCAGAGGAATGTCAACCTCGGATCCTGCTACAGATACAAGTGTCTCCTGGGAGTGACGGCAATGAAATGTTCTACATTTTTAGATAAGAGAAGTAAGATTTCCCTCTGAGAGTCAATGAATAAAACCAGTACAAAATGAATGATGTTCAAAGACGAATACAACATCTATAAATAGATGACAAGATTAGCCCCATATCGGTGCAAAATTTGCCTTAAGATATTAATGAAAAGTTAAATAAGATGTGTTAATTAGTAAAGAGAGGAAAGGGTTGGTCATCCGAAAATATTCAGTCAACACTGAATCTAGAGTCACAGAAGCAAATGTTGATAGTGTCTATCTATGAACAGCACAAGACCTGTAAGAGGGCTCTGGGTTATTGACTCTGCTTAAATGATTTAACCTTTTCTTCTGATTTCATATCCCAAACAGCCTTCACATGTTGATTTTGTTCCCTTTTATCTATAAGAATAGAGTGGGCTAGAGATGTTAGGACGAGCCATCTGGTCAAATGAGGAATATGTTTTTTTATTACATTTTCCCCAATAATATCCTTATTTATATACATCTGTAACTTGTGAGGTTGGCAAATGTGGTTGTATTCTGGAGGGGAAGGTTAACACTCTAGTTGCTGATAAAATCAGATTTCTGAGCATACAAAGCAAATGGACACGGGGCTCAATGAAATGCCATTTGACAGACTTTTTGGCAGCTGGCTGGCTGGGGAAGGCAGATTCACCCTACTTTCATTCAAATCATAGGTCAAAATTGAGTCCCATCACAGATGCTCAAACTATGCTCTGGAACCATTACCAAAAATCCACAATAAGTGATTCTCTGTTTTGTCTTACAAAGAACAGATTCTTCTCTTCTGTGTGTTAACTAGACGATCATAAATGCTCTGTCTTGCCCCAGCCCCACCCAAATGTTACAGCATCCGCAAGAAAACAGTAAAGCAATCTTGCTTAAGAAGAATAATAGAAAGCCCTCAGTCTGTAAATCACACAGAAATCTGGCAGAGCAGAGCATATCCAAACCAAAAATGAAAACATAAATTACTCTGTAGGAGGTGGCATGTATCTATTACCATCCACCAGTGTCCTATGCTGTCAGATATAAATTTTTCTCAGTCCCACATAGCCACTACGTCATTCAGGCATTCATGCCAGTATCCAGGCCACCTCTGTGGTTCTTCAGCATCCAGGGGCAGCCATCCCAACCCTAGCAGATGGAGCTGCAGGAACCCAGAGCCCTGACATAGCTTATTCATCAGAGGAATTGGTGGGTCCTATCCATGGTGATGGAGTAGGTGGCCCAGTTGGAGAGTAGCAAGATTAGCAATAAAAATGGGCCCAAGTATTTTTAAGAAATTACTTATGTAGGTGCTTGAAAATGTTTTCAAAACAAGGTACCTAAGAGTATTGTGTGATTCTTTCTTCTCCTGTTGCTTGTCTTGGCAAGATGTACAGTCAGAACATCCAGGTTTAGGTAAAGCAGACAATCAGCTCCAGGGAAAGCCAGAAGCTGGAAACAGCTAAAGATGTCCCCCACTTCTTGTTTCCCAAGAACTAGGACTACTCAGCTGTTGTGGTTTCTATTTTATGGAGCTTGGTAATCTTTCGAGATACTTTACTTCAAGGATTTTTCTCCTCCTGAATGTAAGCAACCATTCAAGCATGCAGCAGGCTCGGCTTCTCTGCCTCAGAAGAGGAAGTCAACACAGGCAGATTTCTTGGCTTTTGTGTCCACTCATTGAGGATTTCTTAAAGCTGGTAAAAGAAGTGGAGAGAGAGAACTTTTCTGGAGGTTTCAAGATGTCTTGGAAGCAACAGGAAGGAGAAAGGAGTTCGGGGTCCTTGTAGCATGCTGGGGGGAGGGAGCCTGACCTCAGATAGATGCATCTAGGAAAATAAAACCATGGGGGAACCTCACAGAAGATTCCTCTCTCCCCTTGTGGTAATGCATACTCCAGCTAGTCTTCAGGGTTAACTTGCTTTAAGCTTATGCATTCATTGGTTGCTGACCTAAGTCCCTTAGTCTGTAGCAGAATTTACTTACTTTCCTTGAGAATTGTAGATCACTGGCCTTGATGGGTGAAGGACCAGACTTTCTCAGAAGATAAGGCCTGGCTGTATTTGAAAACAGCTGCTGCTGATGTCAGCAAGTCTGCTCAGGGTCATGTAAACATAGGAATAACCACCTGGATACCTGCTTCTCCTGCATGTAGCCCCTGCCCCTTTTCCCATGCCTTCCTCTTCCCCTGGACAGGAAAGATGGTTCTTGAGATGTCAGTCCACGATCTTCCCAGATTGCCAGCTTCCTGAATAAAGCAACATTTCCTTTCCCAGCATGACATGTCTTTTGAGTACTGATTTTTAAACAGCAAGCAGCCAAGCCTGAGTTCAGAACTGGTTCTCTGTCGAGTAACAGATAACAAAGACAGGGGAAGAGGACTAAAAGTGGAAACCTGAATAGATAGGTAATCAATACCCAAGAACCTCTCCCCACACACGAATTCTTTCCAGCCATTCATAACTCATGACCCTAGAAACATGGCACATTCCTATTGACACTCCAAGATTAAATGAAGTACATTTCCTGCCAAAGCAATGAGGTGGGACGCTGGAGGTTACAGATGATTGATATCCCCCCCTTATCTAAACCTAAGAGTTTACATTTCTTAGGTCATGAAGAGAACACTTCTTTCTGGTTTCTTTCTCTGACAGGTGAGGAGGTATTGGGATGAATGCTGAGGGGGACTTACTGGATGCAAGGATGGGGTTCCTAAAAATAGTGTTCCATGGAGCAGGAAAGCAGGTGGACAATAAGGGCATCTGGAGAATTTTGAGGATTTCAGAGAGCTATAATCCTAGATTGGGTTTGTTGGATGTCATTTTGCTTGTGCAGTGGAGTCAGTATATTTTCAGGGAGGCTGAACATTCAGTTTCTCTTATGTGTTGCATTCAGAATAGTTGCATTTAAATCTGCTGAAAAGATCACTCATGAGACATGGAGTCAAAGACCTGCAGCCCTTGTCTTTGTTCTCAGCTAAGCTGGGAATTGTCTCCTGCCCCCCGTGGTCCAGATTAAAGAGAAAAATTTTTTTACATTTTTTAAAAATTGAGGTCTAATTCACATATTACATTGTATTGTTTTCAGGTGTACAATGTAATTACACCACAATAACTCCAGTTAAAATCTGTCACCATACATAGTTGCAGAATTTTTTTGGGTGTGATAGAACTTTTAATATCTACTCCCTTAGCTCTCGGCTTTCTCTTCTGATAAGTAGGAATGGTACAACTAATCTCCAGAAAGTCTTTATAATGCAAATAAAATCTGGTCCAAAACTTGTTCTAGCCAAAAAATTGTGTAAACTCTAAAGCAATTCAGTCACAACCAAAAGAGTTTAGTTCTGACCTTAACTTTATTACCCATGAAATACCAAATTTTACTGAAACAAGAAAGAGAGCAAGAGATTTAGCACGAGAGAGGAATAGAATGAGAGTGATACAGCCCCCAACTGGAGGCATTCAGGATCCCTGCTCTGCTCCTCCTTCATGTTCCAAGGAGCTGAGGGGCCAAGACGACATGCTATTTGGATCCCCTTCTCCACCACAATACACATGCCTCTCCCATTATCTTTCCAGCAGGGTTGTTGCCCTTCTTATTCCAACACTAAGTATTCTAAGGGATTCAGGTGAATATGCAGGGCTTCTTATCACCTAGACTCAGAAATCCCAGAACATCATGTCCACCCCATTCTATTGGTGAAGAAATCTGCTAGGGTCAGCTCAGATTCAAGTGGAAGGGATGAGGTCCCAATCTCGAAAGAGGGAAATATACTGGGAGGGGATAGCTTAATGGTCCACCCTAGAGACAAGCTACCAATTTAGGGCTCCAGAATTTAGAGTTTAGAACCAGACAAGTCTGAGTTCAACCCCAGGCTCCTTCACTTACCTTTGAGACTTGGGGCAACCTGTACAATTCCTGTAGGACTGTTTCATCATGTGTAAACTGAGAAAAATGATACTACATCTTTCAAAGATTTGCTGACAGGACTTCTTGTCTGATTAACTGCTTCATGTTGATGACATCTGGCCAGTGGGTTCATGTGCCAGATCCCGTGAGAGAAGAGAGAGGTTGCTTTACTGTCCCATGGAGTGAACCAGTTATGGTTGGAAATGTCATTGTTTATGAGTGTTAATCCCTCTGTGCCTTAGTTTTCTCAACTGTAAAATGCACATAATAATAGTGTTGGCTTCACAGGAATATTGTGAGATAAAGTCTACTTTTTTGCATTGCTAGGCTCATTGCTGCTTGACAGATGTTAGTACCTGTTACTATTTGTAAGAATTGTCTCTAAGTCATACAACGAAAATGAAAGATAGGCATTTTGTCCTCAGTGAATGCATGAGGAAACTGAGGCTCATGGGAAAAATAAAATTATCTTCCCCAAGTTCACACTGCTAGTAAGTTATGAAGTTAAACTCAGGTCATAATGATAAGAGGAAAATGAAAGAGAATGCATGATTTGGGGGCAGAAAATAGAGTATGAATAATTGGGTGGAAGAAAGATAGCAGAGTATGGGAAGAGATGAGGAAGGAGGCAAGCAAGTCTCAGAGAATGTTGGTGAACTGTATGTGTCACTGAGAGAGATGTGGGCACAGTTAAAAGACAGCTGAAAATCTCAGAGGTTCACAACAGAGAAAAAGGTTACAAACCTGAAAGTGAGGTCACTGGATAGAAAGAGAAAGAAGGGGAGGAAATTTTAGAAAGAGTGCTAGAAAAGGCTGAGAGAGGCAGAGAATTGGGAAAAGTATTCATGATGCAGTGTTTCTGTAAAACAGATATTTGGCATGGGCTCCTTATGGAAGTGCATCCAATTGTAACTCCTATATTAAGTTAAAATTCATTCACTTACAAATGTTACAGTTTGGGGATGAATATCATTTCTTTGTAGGATTCAAGTAGTAAAGACCTGGGCTCTCCAGGAAATAATTAGGACAATAATAAAAATTTTAGAAAGGTCATGCACTAAGATTGACTCAGAATTGGAATGCTAATGTGGGATCAGATGGCGCCACAGTTGGGATGTGACTTCAGCCTCATCTGTTTATCTGTCTGCCTGTGAGGCAGCTGGCAGCACACAGGACTCTGAGCTCAGGGCACTCGCCTGAAGAGACACTAAGAGGAACTGACAAACACAAGACTGAGTGTGTCTTCAGATTCTCAGAAAGATAGATATCTTTGCTGCTCAGGCAGAGAATTACCAACTCAAATACATATACCCACACATACATATATTCAATCTATGCCTTATGTCCAAATTATGGACTAAAAGTTATTAAGAAAGACAGGCTTAACAAAATTAAAACCTTTTTGCTCTGCAAAAGAATTCATTGAGTGTATTAAAAAACAAGCTAAAGACTGAGAGAGCATATTTGAAAACCACATATCTGACAAAGATATCATGTCTAGAAGATATGTAGCCCTTTTAAAACTCAGTGGTAAAAAAAACACCAAACAATCCGTTTGGAAAATGGGCAAGGGACACAAAGACACATTTCACCAGAGATCACATGGGTCAAATAAGCCTGTGAAGATGTGCTTAACATCATTAGCTATCAGGGAGAGGCAAATTAAAACCAGGGATATATCACTACACACCTATGAGAAAACTAGAAAAACAAACAAACAAAACACTGTCAATACTAAATGCTGTTGGGGATATAGAGAAACTGGATCATTTATCTATTGCTAGTGGGAATGCAAAGTGGTAAAACACTCTTAGTTTAGCAGTTTCTTAAATAAAAAAGAATAGACATACACTAACTTTATTTGTAATAGCCCAAAACTGAAAATAACCAAAATATCCCTAATAAACGATGGCTAAATAAACTGTGGTATACCCATACTGTGGGCTACAACTCAGCAATAAGAAGAAATGAATACTGATACACACAGCATCTTGAATCAATCTTTAGAGAATTACACCGAATAATAAAAGCCAATATTGAAGTTTACATGCTGTGTAATTCCACTTATATAACATTCTCAAAATAACAAAATCATAGACATAGAAAATAGATGTGGTTGTCACGGGTTAGGGATGGTTTGGGGGTGGGTAGGCATGATTATAAAGGAATGACACAAGGGGAACTTTGTGGCAATGGAGTAGTTCTGTATCTTGATTGAGGTGGTGGTTACACAAATCTACATACTGAATAAATAGCATAAAAGTAGCACACATTTTGTACCAATGTTGATTTTCCAGTTTTGATTTTGTACTATAATTATTTAGGATGTAATCATGAGGGATACCTGGGTCATGGGTACATGGGACCTCTCTGTACTGTTTTTGCAACTTCTATAAATCTATAATTATTTCAAGTAGAATTTTTTTTAAAGATAAAGATAGTCAACTGAATATAAAAATGGGCAAAAGCCTTGAGAACATACCTCATAAAAGAATATTTGAGTGGCTAATGGGCATATGAAAAGGTAAACTGCCACATTGATCATCAAGGATATGCACATACATATATATATGTATATAATATATAGTAAAAAATCATTTCATCTATATTTGCATTTCTCTGTTGAGTAACATGGCAGCATTTCAACCAGTTGTTGAAAAGGATGTGAAGCAAATTGAATTCTGACACATTCCTAATGTAAATTTAAATTTGTAAAAATAAATAAATAAAAAATAAATTTGTGCAACCACTTGAAAATGTGTTTGGGAATGTCTACTAAAATAGAACATACACATAACCTATGACTGAGCATTTCTATTCCAGAATTTTTCCATATTTATATTAAAGACGTACAAGAATGTCTAAAGTAGCGATTTTGAAATAATAACAAATTGGAAACAACTCAAATGCCCATCAATACTAAGACTGATAATACAGTTCAGTGTATTTTTACAGTAGAATACTACATAACAATGAAACACATTACTATTACATGCAACTATGTGAATGAATCTCACAAAATATTAGTGTAAAGGAACAGATACAGCATAATGTATAATCTATGATTCCATTTGTATAAAGTAAAAAAGATACAAAATTAACCTCTGATGATAGAACCCAGGGTGATGCTTACCCTTAGAGAGAGGGGTTACCGAGCAGAAGGTGAATGTCGGGGTCCTGGGGTACTGGAAATGTTCCACATCTTGATCTGGGTCAGAGTTACATCATATGGGAACTCCATTCAGCTGTGTTCATGCTTTTTCCTTTTTGTATGTTATTCTTTGATACAGTGTTAACTTAAAAAGAAAGCAAGAGAATTGATGAAGTGATTTTTATGTGAGGTATTCTAATTAGGTTATGCACTTTTGTCAAGGATACCATAGAAGTATATAACTTTCTTAGTATCTCATATCTATGTGTGTGTGTGTGCACGTGTGTGTATAAGTGAACACTATATTAATGTCTTATGTGAACCTTGACTATCAATTGGTTAAGATGTGTCTTTCAGATTCTTCAACTAGGAAGTTATTATTTTCTTCCTTGTAATTAATAAAATAACTTCTAGGGTAATACTTTGAGACTGTGTAAATATCCTGTTTATCATCATATTGTTTCCTATTTATTTATTTAAGATTTTATTTACTTATTTGACAGAGAGAGCACAAGCAGGGGGAGCGGCAGGCAGAGGGAGAGGGAGAAGCAGGCTCACCAAGCTGGGAGCTTGATGCAGGGCTCAGTCTCAGGACCCGGGGATCATGACCTGAGCCGAAGGCAGATGCTTAACCAACTGAGTCACCCAGGTGCCCCGTATATTTAAATTGTGTTTTTGTACTAAAAAATGCTAAGTGAAATAAGTCAAGCAGGGAAAGACAATTATCATATGGTTTCACTTATATGTGGAACATAAGGAGTAGCATAGAGGACATTAGGAGAATGAAGGGAAAAATGAAGAGGGGTGGAAATTAGAGGGAGAGACAAACCTTTAGAGACTATGGACTCTGGGAAACAAACGGAGGATTTTGGGGGTGGGGGGATGGGTTAGCCCGGTGATGGGTATTAAGGAGGGCACGTATTGCAATACACTGGGTGTTATATGCAAACAATGAATCATGGAACGAACACTACATAAAAAACCAATGAAGTACTGTATGGTGACTAACATAACAATAAAAAAATAAACAAAATAAATAAAAAAGTCATGATATTTATATTACCATTTTATGATTATTATTGCTAAAAGTCTGAACCAATATAATTATAACAAAATAAGCAAAAGATACAGACATTTTAGTTAGTCTATGTGGCTATATGATGGTGAATACTTCATATATTTAAAATAGTTCACAGATATCCTCACTCCATTTCAGGGCACCTGGAATCTCCAGGTGGGAAAGTATTGATTTTGTTTCATTTTTCCTCTCTGATCTTAAAGAAAGAAAGACATTTTTAAAGCCTGTTATGAACTGACTTCACAGATAGCCTTCCAAACGACCAACTAGTTTTCTTTGGGCCATGAAATCCCAGATATTTTTAAAAACTGTGTTTGTTCCATAGACCCTGTTTCTAAGCATTCAGAGTCTCAGTAAATTTCATTCCTTTTAACTGTTGATCTATAAATTCCCTGACCGTGACTTCTCTCCATGGACCCAGCTCCAACATGGGCAACAGGAGATTAGTATTTGGAAGCATTTGGAGATTTTAAAAATGGTAATTGGGAAAAAAAATAATGATAACTCTCATTTTTAGCCTAGATAAATTGAAGCATCTTAAGAATGATTCTATCTCTATGTTCCATGCTCTATGTTCCACACTCTATGTTCCACAGTGCTCTCTTTCTCACTATGTTCCACAACCTTCCCTTCTAGAATAGGAGAAATGGGTACAAATAAATCTGTAATTAAAAATAAATCAACAGGTAAATATAATTTGACCAAATGCATCAGTGACATGACAAAGATTTTCAAATTAGATGAAAAAATAAAGTCCAGATCTATCCTATTTGCAAGAGACACACATAGAACACAATTATATAAAAGAGTTGAAAGCAAGATAATGGGAAAGTCATATCAAGCAATTACTAACTAAAAGAAAGCTGGATCAGTTACATCAAAATCAGACAGAATATACGTTAAGAAAAAAGTATTACTAGGAAGAGAGATGGCTGCTACAAAATGGTGTAAGACTCAATTCATCAAGAAGACTCAATGATTCTAAATATGTATATGCCTACTAAGAGAGCCTAAAATTGTATAAAGAAAATTGATAGAGCATCAAAGATAAATCCACTTTTATTCTGTGAGTTATCAGCGCTTCTTTTTGCATTTCTTATAGGTCAAGCAGACAATCTAATTAGCAAGTATACAGAATTTGAACAAAAGAGTTAGCAACCTTAACCTACCAGCCCTGGGTAAAAATCTCACTTTTTATTTCTATTATTTCATTTTCTTATACCATAAATGTGTCTCTTATTATGACTCTAGTTGCAAAAATTCAAAACAAAATATTAGTAAATTGAACCCAAAGGTTTATAAAAAAGAAATTAAATTGTGTTTATCTCATCTATGGAAGATTTAATATTTGAAAACTTATAAAAACTAATTTAGCACATTAACAACTTAGAAGAAAATAATGAATGCAGAAAATTGAAAAAAAAAAGTAATAAAAACTCTTTTAAATGTAGGAATGGAAGATAAAACTTTAACCTGATAATGACTTTCTGTTAGAAAAGAAAAATAGAATGAACATTACCATCCTAAATGGAGAAATATGAAAATAACACACTTGAACAACAGGACAAAAATAAGAATGTCTTATAAGACAGCATTGCTGACGAAAGCAAAAGCCTATAAACTAGCTAATCCACACTATCCCAAGAGCATGGGCAAATACACCATGGTGTATTTACACATTGAAATATCAGTATGAATGAACTTTAGTGCCATGCAACAATGCAGATAAATCACAACTATGTAACAATAAGTAAAACAGAGTAAATGATAGGTGGATCCTTTTGAAGAATATACATAAATACAAGCAGAGGAGACCCATTTCCAAATGGTGGCATGAAGAACTCTATGGAACTGTTCCTCAGTGAAACAAACATGACTGGTAAAAATTATTAAAGAAACAACCATTTCAAGTACCTGGAAATTGTCCAAAGGACATACAGCAAATACAGAAACATTTATTCAAGGAAACCTACTAAAGCTAGGTAACAGTGTGTCTATGACTCTTGATAGAATACTGGTTCTCTACTGCCTCTCTCCCCAGCTTAGAGTGAGAGATACTCCATTTGGATGGATGTAGCCAAGAATATAGGGCTCCCTCTCCCTCCCAACCCCAGGACCCAGTTGAGGGCTATATTATTTCCCCAAGAGGGCATGTCAGCAACATTTCTCATCCTTCCCCACTCCATGTTGCAGAGGCTAAATTCCAGATGAGTATAGCCGAAAGGTCCAGAATTCCATTCCAACACTCAGCTCCAATGCAGAGAACAGAGATTCCACCCCAGGTGTCTGAGGCCAGGAGTTCTGGGTCCCAGTTTCCCTCTTCTCAGTTCAATGATTGGGCAGATGTTCTACGCCAACAGAACTTTGAGAAGTAGGGGCATCACTCTTGGAGAAGTGGGCCACTGTTCCTGCCTCCAGCTCTGGACCAGTGGCCCGGAGATTTTGCCCAGGGGGAGAGGCAGACCTCAAGAAAACGCTCTACTAGTCCCAGAGGAAACCGCTTTATTTGAAACAGAGTGTGGGGAAGTTCAAAACAAAAGGCATTCTTAAAAACAATGAAGACTTTTATGGTAAGCAATTAAGAGGAGGTTGGTAGCTCCAGGAGAGCAACAATCTAAACTGTAGACTAGTTAATTTGCCAGAAAGAACCAGGGAAAAAGACAGTTACGATGAACCTTCCTGCAGTCTGAATGAACTTCAATGTCTGGCTGCAAAAACTATCTCTGCAAAGAGGTCTGAATTGAATTGTATTTGACTTTTGAGCAAGGGCATTCTAGAAAACAACAGAGCAAGGCAGAAATCAGTGAAGCCTAATAGTCAAGTGTGATACCATTATTCCACTGCCATCCGTGACTATGTGTGTGCCCGACGCTGTGCCTTCTGAAGAATGACTTCACAAGTTTCACATTGTGGGGAAATATATTTCCCCACAATAGTTGGACAAGTCATTAAAACAATAAATAGAAAAACAACAACAAGCCCTGCTCAGAGAAGGAGGGATCAGTATACAGAATTGTTGCAATCTACTATCTAAACTGTCCAATTTTCAACAATGACAACAACAGCAACAAAACATAAGACTTAGAAAGTACAGTCCATATACCAGGGAAAAACGTAGGCAACACAAACTGCCTGAGAGAGTAAACAGATGTCAGATTTAACAGAAAAATATTTCTTTTCGTTGTAAGTATGCTCGCAGAAATAAAGGAAAACGTGATTAAAGAAGTAAGATAAGGTATATTAGCAACGTCTCATCAAAAACAGAATATCAATGAAGGTATAGGAATTATAAAAGAAAAACAAATAGAAATTCTGGAGTGGAAAAGTACTGAAATGAAAAATTTGCTAGAGGGTGTCAATAGTAGATTTGAATTGCCTGAAGAAAAAAACTAGTGAATTTGAAAATAGATCTATAGGGATTATGCAATGCAAAGAACAGATTTAAAAACAGAAGGAGAGTGAACAGAACCTCAGAGAAATGTGAGACACCATTAAATTTATCAATATACATGTAATGAGAGTATCAAAAGGAGAAGAGAGACAGAACAAGAAGAAAAACGTTCAAAGAAATAATGGCTGAAAACCATTAACGTACACATTCAAGAAGCTAATAACCTACATGGAGGATAAGTACAAAAAAGATACACACCTAGACACATCGGAGCAAAAATGCTGAAGGACAAAGAGGAATCTCAAAAACCGCAGCAGAAAAATGACACCGCATGAGCATCTGGGACCTCAATACTATTAATAGCTGACTTTTTATTAAAAACAATTGAGGCCAGAAGGCAGTGGATGACATATTTAAAGTGCTAAAAGAAAAATCATTAACCAACACTTTTATTCAGCAAAACTGTCAAAAAGAAGGGAAAATAAAAATAGTCCTAGATAAAGAGAAAATGAAAGAATTCATTGCTTATAGACCCACCTCACAAGAAATACAAAAGAAGTTCATGCTGATAACAGATTACCCCACGGCAGTAATTTAAATCCATTCAAACAAACAAACAAACAAACAAACAAAGAATACTGGTAAAAGTAATTATAAAAAACTATATAATTCCACATTTCTTGTATATTCTCTTAACTGATTTAAAAATAAATTGTATTAAAATACTATACAATTCATATAACAATAAATTGCAGTGTTTGGATATATGTAACATGTGAATCAAAAATAACTCATCAGGGTACCTGCTTACTCAGGTAAGGCAATCACTGAGTCTAGTGTAGCAGGGTTCAGTATAGATGTGTGTACCTAGAAGGAGGGACTGAGTATGGTTTACCATTTGCCTTACCACTTCCTTTCTAAAACCATCTTTATTAGTGACATCTTCATTGTCTTAGCCACTTAAGCTCAAAACATTGGAGCTTCTTTCAACATGTCCTTCCATCTGACATAGTGTTATTAATTAAGGGCAAAGAACTGGGAGTAAGAAAGGTATGGGGTTGGATCCCACACACTAGTATGCATCTAACTCAACCCCATAACAGTCACCATCTGTGACCTTGTACGTATAATATCTCTAAATCTCAGTTTGATCAACTGAAAACAAACATATTGGTTATCCCTACCTATAACAGAGTTGTTACAAACTGTGAGGCAGTATTGAGTGCCCCAGATGGGTGACATAAAATGGCAATCTTTATGGTACCTGTGAAAAATAACACGTTAACCTCTGAAAAGCAGATAAAATAGCACCTGGCACAAGAGAAGCACTTAAAAAAGTTATCTGTAGTCCTTTTCCTTCTTCTGAATCTTCCTTAGTATTTTGCAGTTGGTTGCCTTTGGTCAGTGCATCTACGTGGTTAGAATTAGAAGGAATCTTGAAGGTCACCTAGGTCAGGCTTGGCAGATATTTGGCAGATGTGTGTCTGTGTCCATGACAGACATTAATAATCAATTGCAGCACTTTTCCCTAAATTGCTGAGAGGTCATAGTCCTTGTCAACACAGGATTTCAAGCAGCTCCACTAATGCATTAGAGTTCACTTTAGGGTAAAATCTGTTTACTCTTCTTGCCATTGGCTGAATTTCACCCTTGGTCCTTTGTCCTGTGTGTTGTCTTCCAAGAGGTGGCTCCTATACATAGACCCCTTCTAAGGAAACCTCTCCTCCAGCCTAGCCTGGAATGAATTGCAGTGCAAATTATGGGATGCCTTCAGCTGTCAACTCTGACAGATAAGTAAAACTAAATGGTCTTGGTGGCCTTGACATAGCCAACCTTTCCACAAATCAAGTGACTGTCATTTCCTCATGCCCCCAGGTGCTGTCATGCTATAAGGAAACAAATTTACCTTTAATTTTGTTTATTCTGAACTTATTTGGAAAGACACTACTTGTTTAACAATAACATTGTTTTACACAACTTAATGAAGTATAATTGACATATAATAAATTGCATAAAGTTAAGGTGTACAAGTTGATGAGTTTTGACATATGTATACCCCCACAAGACCATCACCACTATCAGGATAATGAACCTATCTGTCACTCCCATGCCCCTTGGTAATGCCTTCTGTTTGCTCCTCTCCCTTCCCAAGCAAATACTCATCTGCTTTCTGTCACTATTTATTAATGCACATTTTCCAGAGTTTTATATAAATGAATCATATGGTACGTAACCTTTTGTTTTTGGGCTGGCTTCTTTTACTCAGCACAGTTATTCTGAGATACACCCATGTTCTAGTCTGTATCAATAATACATTCCTTTTTTTATTTCTGAGTAGTATTTTTTTGTATGAACTTATTATAATTTCAGTCTTAACATTTTATTGGACATATCTTAACTGGACACTGCCCCCAGATGGATGTTTTAGATGAAAAGCCTGTTCAGAGCTGTATGTGCTTAAAGCTGGGGCTGGTCTTGCACTGAGAGGTTAGTAAATTATAGTCCATGGAGAACAATGGTTCCTGGCATGACTCTCTCAGCTGCCAATGTGAAGCACACTGTTTATTCTGATTTTCATTGTTAAAATGTATCTAAATATTTGCCAAAAGGAATGTAATGTTCTGTGGAGGGGTGACAGCTGTCTTCACCACCGTGGTGGAATGAGTGATTGAGAAGGGTGTAGTTTCATCTAAGGGAAGTTGGGGCATGCTAATGGGCTTCTGTGTCCTATTACATATCAGCTCGAGTTACTTGTGTTTTCAACAAAAATGATTAAGGAGACTCTGAAGAAATATAATTAATGCAAGTATTACACCAGCTGAAATAATGTATTTACTATGTTTTCTCAACTAATTACATACTATCCTTACTAAGTGATTATAACAATTTACTGCACACCAGATTTCCAGCAGTACCTACACAGTACTGAGGACTTGCTCAAAACTTTGTTGTGTTTCTAACTCTCAGAGTGATCGTGCACTTTTGGGGGCTTTGTTTTCTGGTTAGGATTTGTTACTTTATGTTTCATTGCAAAAATAAGAACATATATCAAGTCTGCAAGTTCTTCACCAGCTTTATTTTATTTTATTTTTTTTTCAGTGCAATTCTAGAGCTTGAAAAAGGTTTATTAGCATTTGGGAACAAAGTCCACTTATCTTCACCAGCTTTAAATGCCTTTGCCTACAATGTTCCATAGCTTTGAGCTTACTGGAGAGGAAAGAAACTGTGAAAGGCCTAAATTCAGGCATGTTCAGGGAAATACTCTAGAGAAGTGAGTGCACATTCCAGACAAAAGCTCCCTGAGCATCATCACCCCCAGTTCACCTGGGACTCCAACCATCAGAACACTGACTTCAAAGAGGAAAACAAGAATATAAAAGAAAAACCCATACTTTCTGGGTCATCATTTCACAATATTGCGTGTCATCAATTCATTTAAGATTAGTTACTGAAAAAAAATCAAAATATTCTAAATTGTACAGCCCATACGTGAAAGAACTTGAGAGATGCCTTCTAAAAACTTGCCAATAATTCTAAAAATGTACATGATATTACTAATTATGAGTTATAAAACTAAAAGACATGTTTAAAAATTAATAATACAACAAATTTTAATCAATTGTGTTAGGAAAACAACTGGCTTGTCTTTCTATTTTTGTTATAAGGAATGATATTATGAAATCGTGGTCAGGGGAAGAGGAAACCAACCAGCATGCGCCAAAAGAAATTACAATATAAAGGTTGCCAGGCAGTGAGTTAATAGCAATATTAAGCTGTTTTCCTGAAACTCATGATGTTTATGGTACCTGTCCGCTTTTAAGATGCATGATTTGTTGTAGTTTCTTTTCTCATTCAAAATAGAGCTTTTCTTTATTAAGGAAGATGCTCAAACTAGAGAAATTTCAGATCCCACAAAGTCTGGGATATTGCTGGCTTTCAATTTCTTCTTTTGCTAAAAGTAATGACATTACATACTAAATTACACTCAATGTAAACAATCTACTTGTACCATCAATTCATATAGGTATATTATAACATGAATAGGAAAAACATACCAGAAAGAAAGAATAATCCTTAACATAAGAGTCATGAAAAAAAAATGTATACTGCCCACATTTTCTCCTCATTTTGCTGGGAAACTACAACACAGATGATGCCTGCACTTTCTGGGCAAATTTCCCCATGAGCGTTGGTTGCCCATGAAGCAGAAGGCAGGCATAGCACCCTACACCTGGGGTGACCTGTCCATGTGCCTGCCAGCAGGCTTCAGGACCAGAGACCCACTTGGCACCAGCATGGTGCCAACTCAAGGGTGGTCTCACATCCCTCCCTTTTGGGGGGACCCAGATGCAAGGCCTTAGTGTTGGCATCCAGATGGTGGATCCTGCATTTTGGGCTTACAGAACAACAGCTTTTTCCTTCTGGCAGGGTGCTTTTATGATCAAATAAGGACCCTGATCATCAGGAATCCCAGGCTGAAGAATTGGACTCTACCCCGAGCCACATTTTAGTTTAGTACACAACCTAACTAGTCAGTTCCTTAGGCAGCCTCAGGAATTGATATGAAGACCATTATTTGCTTTAAATTCTTGGGTGCAGACAGTATGATCTAAGTGAATGTGTCCCTTAGTTACCATGTCTACTGTAGGGGCAGGTACAATAACTTGCCCTGGTCAGAGCTTTGTTCTGAGTGATCAACTACCAAGGGACCAGAATCCACCCTTTACAGGAAGCTCTCAGAGGTGGCTAGTTTTGCTAACCAGTGCAATGGATGAGAGAAAGGATCTCTCAATGGTGATCTTGGTGGTTCTCAAGAGGGCTGGGGTGTTTAGGGTATTGCGGACACCATGCTTTTGATGGATATGGTTTGCAAACCTATAGTCCTGGGTGCTGCATAGATGGTCCTTAACCTCCGTGATCCAACCACTGGATGAGGGATTCTTAGTGGACATCCTGTAGCTGATGCACCAAAATCTCCACTTGGGATATAATTGTATTTGTCTTGGATGAACTTTTATGCAAGATGTTTTCAGAGTACTAGAAAAATCAGAATCTGGGACTCTCCTGGGTCTGCTTACTAATAAGAATATGAGTAGGCAACCCTCACCTACCTCTAACAATGAGTCGGCATCTTTCAGTTCATAGTGAGATATTGCTTGTTCTTAGCATAGGAAAATGTACTTGATTCTCCCCACTAGGGCATTGCTGGCTATGGACAGAGAAGCCCAAAGTGGCTGTGCTCTTCTTACTAGCTGGGATGAGACTTGGACTGTCATATGAGATGTGGGCTCCAGCACGCTGGAATGTGGCTGTGTTGCTTACACCTGTGAGCTACCTACTTGGCTGGATCCACTTTGGCATCCAAGGCTGATCTCCAGAGTATTTTGCCCCAGGGGCAGGCATAGCCTCTGGTAATCCAAAAACTGCAAGCAGAACACCAAAGCTGTATGGATTAAATAGAACTACACCCTCAGGTTGGCAGTGTGCCCTCCCTAGGCCCAGTCACTGAAGGAGGGTTTGGATGGCACCAGACACCCTCTGTCTGGGATGCATGGGGTCTAGGCCTATGTCATGGCATTCATCTTTAGTAGGAAAATTTTAAAATAATAATAGAAGTTATGACATTAGCTGTGATTTATTGAATATGGCATGTGGCCTAATTTCAGAGGTTCTCAACATAGACTGAGAATCCTGGGGAGTCCTAAGACCCTTCCCATGTCCATAAGCTCCTCCTTTTCCCACCCACATACTTCAGAACAGCTGGCTTTGTGCACAGACTTCAACCAAAGCAACATCATTACTTTCTTTTTTTAAATTTATTTATTTTTCATAAAATATGGTATTTATACTATCACATAATGGGTTAGTATCACTTTTTAAGTTAGATTAATATATCTTTAAAACATTTCTCAATTTAATTGTGAGTCTGGTAAATATGGACAGATATAACCTACATAAACAAAGCTCTTAGGGTTCCTCAAAGATTTTTAAGAATGAAAAGGGATCCTAAGCCAGACATGTCTGTGCATTGCCGTGCTATGGAGAGCTCCCTGTGCTCCAGGCTTTCTGACCATCCCCTTCCCCTGAGAGGTTTCTGAAACTCTCAGCACAGAGTCTACTAGGTAGTGACATTCAATACTTATCAGCTGTCATTATTGGTTGCTGTTTCTTCATATTATTCACTGATGAGGTGGCTCCCATCAGAGTAAACAGAATAGGAAACTGAGTCACAGAGAACACCCAATGTCATTCATGGTGTGTCATTGAATGCCATTCATTCCATTCAAGGGATGGAACTGAGATTCCAACCTCAGCTTGTTTTACTCTAAAGGTGATACAGAACCACTATTTTATAATTGGAGAAATCTCCCCAATCCATGAAGCTTTTAACCCAGAAATGTTGAATTATCTATGTACTGTGTAGTGCCATGTTTTAACACATAAACATATATACATGGTAAATAACGTGGAAGTGATCTCTAATTAAAGAGACTAAACTCTTAATTTGTCCTGGTATTTTTGTGTAATACACACATGGCTGTTGGTAAGGTATTTAAGGTCAGGGCTGAATGATGAAGAATTATGGATGTGAACTGAGGGCAGGAGATTAGGTTTGTGCTCTACCAAGTGAAATATGAAATTGAAAAGTTCTTTAAGGACACAAAAGCTCTACTGGATAGAATATTATAGAAAAAGGCCAACATCAAGTATGAATACTGAGTTCTTACATCCAACCTGTGGAGGGATGGGAAGTAATTCATACAGTGAAATATCTACATTTCATCTCTAAGGGCATAATAGTTGATTAAAAAAATAAGTCAAGATGCCCTGATTGGTTGTATCAGTAGAAGTCATTTCAAGGATGGGTGAGCCCAAGGAAAACCTGGCTAGAAATTTCTCAGCTTCAGTAGTAGCAGCAACAACTGTGTCCAGTCTTTCTCTCTTGGCCTCTTTAGAACTACAAGTCAGGACAGAAGCGAACTCTCTATAGCCCTTATTTTTCTGGGAGTGGGGTGCCCACCCCCTCCACCTCCAAGGGTGGATTGTATGCCAAGGGGAAGAATCAGAGTAAAACAGAGATGGAGAAGCAGTGGTATGGGTTTAGAAGTTGCCTCGGATGCTCTGTTCGGCTGGGAGTGAGGTTACTCAAAACTGGGTCCCACTGTTATGGAGGGGCTGAGGTGGGTAGTTAGTGTAAGGGCATGTGTCCCTCCTCCCTAAGAAATGGCCATGAGTGAGGCCAACTGGCTTCAGGCAGAGCGGGGGTCTCTATACAAAAACAGTGGATTTGATGTGTGTTCAAATGCACCTATACACATACATGTACACATGCATACACACATACACAATTGAAAGAGAAAGGCATTTCAGAGCAAAGCAGCCCCCAGGAGAGGTCTGGAAGGAACAACTCTCTTCCTGAGGTGTCTGTTCTCTTCACAGTGTTCAAGGAGAGGGTGAGCACTGAGCATCTACCGCCCTCCACAGCCTGTCTCTGGTCCCAAAGCAACCCCGCCGTGACTCCCCAGGTCTGGGGATCCAAGTGCATAGACTGTTGGAACAACTGTGTGTATGCTCTTGTGACAGATATTGCAAAGACTCTTCCTGCCTCTGTGTTGACGGACACATTCAAAGGTATCCATCAGACGTAAAATTCAGGTGGAACTTGCAGAGGAAACTTATAGAACCAGATCCACTTTCTGGAACTCTTCAATGGAGAGAGGATTAAAAGCCAACCTGTGGTAACCATCAGATTGTTCTCTGTAATTAAGAGTCTGTTTCTTGCTTTCTGTCTCTCTCCATCTCTCTCATATTTTCCCCCCTTTGCTTGTTTGGTTTCTTAAATTCCATGTATGAGTAAAATCATATGGTATTTGTGTTTGACTGACTTATTTCACTTAGTATAATACTCTTAAGCTCCACCCATGTTATTGAAACGGCAAGATTTCATTCTTTTTTTATGGCTGAATAACATCCCATTGTGTGTGTGTGTGTGTGTGTGTGTGTGTGTGTGTGCATACCACATCTTCTTTATCCATTCATCAGTCGATGGACATTTGGGCTGCTTCCATATCTTGGGTATTCTAAATAATGCTGCTATAAACATAGGAGTGGGTGTATCCCTTTGAATTAGTATTTTTGTATTCCTCAGGTAAGTACTCAGTAGTGTGATTGCTGGATCATAGGTAGTTCTATTTTTAACCTTCTGAGGACCTCTATACTGTTTTCCACAGTGACAGTCCGTTTTGCATTCTTACCAACAGAGTACCACGTGTTGTATGGAACTGTTGAATCACTATATTGTACAACTGAAACTAATATAACACTCTATGTGAACAAACTGGAATTAAAATAAAAACTTAAAAAAGGGGGGGGGCAATCAATGGGTGGGGCCTGGGTGAAGGGTCTTGATGGAGCTACTTCTTTGGAGAAGTCGACTGCCCATCACTGCCACCGGTGTGTCCCCTCCCCCAGGGAACCACTCAAGAGCTTGAAATATGTTTGCTACTGCCTAGGGACACCAGTGTCCTGTCTGAAAAATCTATCAGGATTTAGATGGCTCATAGCTTTGGTGACAAGAGCCAGGAGCCAGCTGCCTTGTGGGTCATCATTTGAGATTGCCCAGGCAAAGGGTGTGTGTGCTTCCTGAGAGCCAGGCAGGAGAGGGAGCAAGCATAGAGTACTGAGGGTCTTGTCTGGAGGGTTCCTGACTGAGTCCAGGGGTCCCCCACATGCAGGGCCAGGAGGGCAACACCCTGGGAACACATGCTGAGGGCATCAGAAGCAGCCAGCCAAAGAAAATGCCTCCCTTTCATCTCGGGGACTCCAGAGGGAGCAGGGCCAGCAGGAAACCTGCAAAGGCCCAAGAAAATCCTCCCATGAAAGAAAGAACAGCTGAAATATCTGCCAGGCCCAGAAAGCTTAAAATCAGCCAAATTTGAAATCAAGTCAATTGGGAAGTTTTGACTTCCAGCTTGGACTGAGAGTTCTAATTTCTGAAATGAGCTTTGTTTGTGACTAAAATAACCCTGGACTTTATAATACAAATGGTCAGCTGAAAATTCCTGGGCTGGTGGGAGGTTTTCCCTAAGAGCAAAAGAATATTACCCCTACTGAGAAGAATCTGAGAGACAGGAATAGGGGAAAGAGGGGTTTTGATTACAGCTCCTTCAAAGCTTGCAGCTTATTCAAAATCCTGGTTATACTTTAATTTCTAAAACAACCAGCAGACAAACCAGGAAACCTGAGCATTGCTCAGAGATGCGCTTCCTGCTTTAATTTAGTTTATTTATTATTAACCTTCTGATATTTTAGATATCTGCTTTTAACCTTTTTTTTCTGTATTTTTGCTACTACGACTATTATTATTATTAAAACTATTTAAAAAATACTTTACTTCTAATCACTTCTAACTTTGGTTTAATCACTTTCACTTTCCATATCTCAGTTTTGTTATTTTTTCTTTTAGTTATCTTTTAGATTTATAATTACATATATAAAATTTAGAATAAATTTATCTCTTAGTTTTATTTATAATTTTCATCTATGCTTTTATTTTACTTGCAAGCTAAGGGTTTTGGTGAGAAGTGCCAGGCAGAAGATGGGGGACAGAGTTTGAAGGGACAGCACTTCAGAGAGCAGAGAGGGGGCCCAGTTATTCTAGTTAGCCACCCCTAAAGACAGCCTGCTGGGATACTTAGCAGTAATGTGACCCCTGGGTGGTTTTTTTTATATTAATCCCAATGTGTCCAGCTTAAAAGATGACCCAGGGAAATTCTGCAGGGCTTGGAACTCTGCCTCTGCCAGTTATTAACCGAGCAACACTGGATGGTAATTGAGATGTACTGAAGCTGAGCTTCATTTTCTTATGTAGAAATTGAAGGAAGTAACCCCCACTTCCCAGGGCTGTTGTGAGATTAGATGGGTTCCTCTAGACATGGCTCCTGGTAAGCCTAGGCTAAATAATCAGTTATTATCTGTCTGAACAATAGTGGCAACACATTTTTGTGAACATATATAACTCTACATACATGCTTACCTGAATATATTTCTTCTATTCTCTGTAGAAATGCAAACAAGAGCTTCAACACATTAACTCTATATATTAACCTTTAACTGAGACTTTGGGTGAGGTTAAGGACACCACCTTGGGCTGACAGGGAAGGTGTAAAATTAAAATGAGATCCCTGGGGTACCTGGGTGGCTCAGTGGGTTAAGTATCTGACTCTTGACTTCTGCTCAGGTCATGATACCAGGTTTGTGAGATCAAGCCCCACATCAGGCTCTGCCCTAGGTGTGGACCCTGCTTGAAAGTCTCCCTCTCTTGCTTTAAAAATAAATAAACAGAAGAAAAACCCCAGAGGGGAGGAGTTAAGTAGGCTGAGGAGTAGGGGACCCCTTTTTCAGCTGGTCCCCTGAGTCGAGCTGGATAGGTACCGGACCAGCCTGAACATCCACGGAATCAGCCTGAGACGCAGGAAGATACATCTGGATCTCTACAAATGAACATCTCCAGCACTGAGTATTGATGTACGAAGCGGGGAGCCGTGAATCTGCACACAGATATCAGAAGATAAACGGAAGGGGGAGGGAGCCTCTACGATCGGATGCCGGGAAGCGGTAGTCACCTGCACTGGGGAGTGGGTGGACTCGCTGACTGGCATCCACAAGAGAGCAGAATGAGACCGTGAGCCGGGGAACGTGCACGACCAGTCTGAAAACCAGAGCTCCGGAGTGCGCGAACCACACTGAAACGGAGCTCCAGAGCGCATGGAGGCAGCTGGCTGCTGGCAGCTGGCGGTGTTAGAAACACAAAGGACAGAGATGCGCCAGCCCTGGAAGTGAGGGCTGGGATGGTGGCTGTGGGGCAAACATTCCGGGATGCTCAGGGTTTAGCAGCACCAACAGAAACAGAGTTAAAGTGGCCAGAGGGGCCCAGTGGAGATTGGTCTGTGATCCCTCTGTTCTGAGACAGAGGCTGGGATTCGGCCACTGCTGCTCTGACTCTCAGAAGAGGCACAGCAAACTGCCAGGGAAAGCCACCAGAAAACAAAAGCCCGGAAATACCGGCTCACAGTGTGCCCATCCCCATCTCCCCTCCCAGGGGACACGGACACTCTACCCAAACAGGGTTGCCTGAGTATCAGCGTGGCAGGTCCCTCCCCCAGAAGGCAGGCTGAAAAATCAAGAAGCCCACATCCCCAGGGTCCCTATAAAACAAGTGCACACTGCCTGTGTCCTGGTCAATAATTTGGGCTCTGGGCAACCCCATAATCTCTCCTCATCAGGATGATGAGAAGCAGAAATCCACCCCCAGCAAAGAAAAGACAATGAGTCTGTGGCCTATGCCACAGACTGATGGATATGGATATAACCAAATTATCAGAAATGGAGTTCAGAGTAACAATGGTCAAGATGATGTGTAGACTTGAAAAAAAATATTAATGAAAATATTAACGAGAATGTAGAATCTCTAAGGGCGGAAATGAGAGCGAATCTGGCAGAAATTAAAAATTCTATGAATCAAAAGCAGTCAAAACTAGATGCTCTGATGGCCAGGGTAAATGAGGCAGAAGAAAGAATTAGTGAATTGGAGGATGGGATGATAGAAGAGAAAGCTAAAACAGAAACTTGCCTCAAAAAATTCCAATCTCAAGAATGTAGATTACAGGAGATTACTGACTCAGTGAAACGTTCCCATGTCAGAATCATCAGCATCCCCGAGGGGGTAGAGAAAGAAAGAGGTCTAGAAGAGATATTTGCACAAATTGTAGCTGAAAACGTCCCTAATCTAGCAAAGGAAATGAGCATTTGTGTCTAAGAGGCAGAGAGGACCCATCCCAACCTCAACCATGACAAACCTACGCCACATCACGTCATAGTGCATAGGATACAGTATTGAAAGCAGCCAGGGCAAAGAAATGTCTCAGGTACCAAGGCAAAGGTATCAGAATTACGTCAGACCTGTCTACACAGACCTGGAATGAGAGAAAGGGTTGGGGGGGGGGCATTTTTAAAGCTCTTTCAGAGAAAAACATGCAGCCAAGGATCCTTTATCCAGCAAGGCTGTCATTCAGAATTGATGGAGAGATAAGGAACTTCCAGAATCGCCAGTCACTCACCAATTTCATAACCATGAAACCAGCCCTACAGGAGATATTAAGGGGGGTTCTATAAAAGTAAAAAGGCCCCAAGAGTGATACAGAACAGAAAGTTACAATCTATAGAAACAAAGACTTTACAGGCAACATGACATCAATAAAATCATATCTGTCAATAATCACTTTCAATGTGAATGGCCTAAATGCTCCCATAAAACACCACAGGATTGCAGATTGGATAAAAAGACATGACCCATCCATGTGCTGTCATTTTGAACCTAAAGATACATCCAGA
>NW_024424675.1:758041-775815 GCF_017311325.1 Ursus maritimus
CTCTCAGAAGAGGCACAGCAAACTGCCAGGGAAAGCCACCAGAAAACAAAAGCCCGGAAATACCGGCTCACAGTGTGCCCATCCCCATCTCCCCTCCCAGGGGACACGGACACTCTACCCAAACAGGGTTGCCTGAGTATCAGCGTGGCAGGTCCCTCCCCCAGAAGGCAGGCTGAAAAATCAAGAAGCCCACATCCCCAGGGTCCCTATAAAACAAGTGCACACTGCCTGTGTCCTGGTCAATAATTTGGGCTCTGGGCAACCCCATAATCTCTCCTCATCAGGATGATGAGAAGCAGAAATCCACCCCCAGCAAAGAAAAGACAATGAGTCTGTGGCCTATGCCACAGACTGATGGATATGGATATAACCAAATTATCAGAAATGGAGTTCAGAGTAACAATGGTCAAGATGATGCTAGACTGTTTCAAGAAAAATGAGAGAAAACATATTTCTTTGCAGAAGTTTCTACATTTCCATGAGAGCGAATCTGACAGAAATTAAAAATTCTATGAGCCAAATGCAGGCAAAACTAGAGGCTCTGACGGCCAGGGTCGCAGAAGCAGAGGAACGGGTTAGTGAATTGGAGGATGGGTTAATAGAGTAAAAAACCAAATTGGAAGATGGTCTTAAAAAAATCCACGCCCACGAATGTAGATTACAGGAGATTACTGACTCAGTGAAACGTTCCCATGTCAGAATCATCAGCATCCCCGAGGGGGTAGAGAAAGAAAGAGGTCTAGAAGAGATATTTGCACAAATTGTAGCTGAAAACGTCCCTAATCTAGCAAAGGAAATGAGCATTTGTGTCTAAGAGGCAGAGAGGACCCATCCCAACCTCAACCATGACAAACCTACGCCACATCACGTCATAGTGCATAGGATACAGTATTGAAAGCAGCCAGGGCAAAGAAATGTCTCAGGTACCAAGGCAAAGGTATCAGAATTACGTCAGACCTGTCTACACAGACCTGGAATGAGAGAAAGGGTTGGGGGGGGGGCATTTTTAAAGCTCTTTCAGAGAAAAACATGCAGCCAAGGATCCTTTATCCAGCAAGGCTGTCATTCAGAATTGATGGAGAAATAAAGACCTTCCAGAATCGCCAGTCATTGACCAATTTTGTAACCACGAAACCAGCCCTACAGGAGATATTAAGGGGGGTTCTATAAAAGTAAAAAGGCCCCAAGAGTGATACAGAACAGAAAGTTACAATCTATAGAAACAAAGACTTTACAGGCAACATGACATCAATAAAATCATATCTGTCAATAATCACTTTCAATGTGAATGGCCTAAATGCTCCCATAAAACACCACAGGATTGCAGATTGGATAAAAAGACATGACCCATCCATGTGCTGTCATTTTGAACCTAAAGATACATCCAGACTGAAAGTGAAGGGATGGAAAACAATCTTTCATGCCAATGGACCTCAAAAGACAGCTGGGGTAGCAATTCTCATATCAGACAGATTGAATTTTAAACCAAAGACTGTAGTTAGAGATATGGAAGGGCACTATATTATTCTTAAAGGATGTATCCAACAAGTGGATATGACAATTATAAATATATATGCCCCCAACAGGGGAGGAGCAAGATACACAAGGCAATGCTTAACCAGAATAAAGAGACATATAGATAATAATACGTTAATAGTAGGGGACCTCAACACTCCACTATCAGAAATAGACAAATCACCTAAGCAGAAAATCAACAAAGAAATAAGAGGTTTGAATGCCATACTAGAGTAGATGGACCTCATAGATATATATAGAACACTACACCCCAGAACAAAAGAATACTCATTCTATTCTAATGCCCATGGAACATTCTCCAGAATAGATCATGTTCTGGGTCACAAACCAGGTCTCAACTGATACCAAAAGACTGAATTTATTCCCTGCATATTCTCAGACCACAATGCTTTGATACTGGAACTCAATTACAAGGAAAAATTTGGAAGAAACTCAAACACTTGGAGACTAAGAACCATCCTGCTCAGGAATGATTCGATAAACCAGGAAATCAGAAATCAATTTAAACAATTTATGGAGACCAACGAGAATGAAAACACAACGGTCCAAAACCTATGGGACACTGCAAAGGGAGTCCTAAGGGGAAAATACATAGCCATCCAAGCCTCACTCAAAAGAATAGAAAAATCTAAAATACAGTTTTTATATTCTCACCTCAAGAAGCTGGACCAGGAATAGAAGAACAGGCCTAATCCGCACACGAGAAAGCAGTTGATCAAGATTAGAGCAGAGATCAATGAATTAGAAACCAGGAGCACAGTAGAGCAGATCAACAGAACTAGAAGCTGATTCTTTGAAAGAATAAATAGGATTGATAAGCCACTGGCAAGACTTATCCAAAAGAATAGAGAAAGGACCCACATAAATAAAATTATGAATGAAAAGGGAGAGGTCACAAGCAACACCAATGAAATAGGAAGGATCATTAGAAACTTTTATCAACAGCTTTATGCCAATAAACTAAACAACCTGGAAGAAATGGATGCCTTCCTGGAAACTATAAACTACCAAGACTGAAACAGGAAGAAATTGATTTTTTAAACAGACCGATTAATTATGAAGAGATTAAAGCAGTGATCAAAAATGCCTGGAAAATAAGACTCCAGTGCCTGATGGTTTCCCTGAGGAATTCTACCAAACATTCAAAGAGGAAATAATACCTATTCTCCTGAAGCTCTTTCAAAAAAAATAGAAACAGAAGAAAAACTACCAAACTCATTCTATGAGGCCAATATAACCTTGATCCCCAAACCAGGCAAAGACCCCATCAAAAAGGAGAATTACAGACCGATATCCCTGATCAATATGGATGCCAAAATTCTCAACAAGATCCTAGCTAATAGGATCCAACAGTACATTAAAAGGATTATCCATCATGACCAAGTGGGATTCATCCCTGGGATGCAAGGGTGGTTCAACTTTTGCCATTCTATCAGTGTGACAGATTACATCAACAAGAAAAGAGTCAAGAATCATATGATCCTCTCAATAGATGCAGAAAAAGCATTTGACAAAGTACAGCATCCTTTCCTGATGAAAACACTTCAGAGTGTAGGGATAGAGGGTACACAGCTTACACCAGTTAGAATGGCAAAAATGGACAAGGCAACAAACAACAATTGATGGAGAGGATGTGGAGAAAGGGGATCCCTCCTACGTTGGTGGTGGGAATGCAAGTTGGTACAGCCACTCTGGAAAACAGTGTGGAGGTCCCTTAAAAAGTTAAAAATGGAGCTACCGTATGATCCAGCCATTGCACTACTGGGTATTTACCCCAAAGGTACAGACGTTGTGAAGGGAAGGGCCATATGCACCCCAATGTCTGTAGCAGCATTGTCCACAATAGCTAAATCGTGGAAGGAGCCGAGATGCCCTTCAACAGATGACTGGATTAAGAAGATGTGATCCATATATACAATGGAATATTACTCGGCTATGAAAAAGAACAATTTCTCAACATTTGCTGCAACATGAACAGCACTCGAGGAGATAATGCTAAGTGAAATAAGTCAAGGAGAGAGAGGCAATTATCATATGGTTTCTCTCATCTATGGAACATAAGAATTAGGAAATCGGTAGGAGAAGAAAGGGATAAAGAAAGGGGGGTAATCAGAGGGGGTAGTTAAGCGTGAGAGATTATGGACTCTGAGAAACAAACTGAGGGCTTCAGAGGGGAGGGGGGTGGGGGAATGGGATAGACTGGTGATGGGTGGTAAGTAGGGCATGTATTGCATGGTGCACTGGGTGTTATGCGCAACTAATGAATCATGGACTTTACCTCAAAAACCAGGGATGTACTGTATGGTGACTAACATAATACAATAAAAAATATTATTATTAAAAAATAAATAAAAATAAATAAACAGAGAATAAATGAAAAATAAATAAATAAATAAATAAATAAATAAATAAATAAGAGAAATCCCTAAGACCAGTGACCTTGTGAAACTATTGACTCAATCATTAAAGAAAAAAGTCTCCGTGTCAAGGTCTGATATGGACTATGTGATCTACTTGTTGCTGAGGATCCTCTCTTGAGAGAGCAAGCATGATCTTGGTTTCTGCTCTTGTGGAACTTGTCGTTCACAAAGTATGATCAGCTCTGGGAGAAGGAAATGGTCGGGTTAGCAGGAAGTCATCCTACATTTAAAGACTCTTTCTTTTCTTTTTATAATTTTGTATTGTCTGCCTCAAGTGTAAGTACACCAAATGATAGGGCAACTCCGCAGTGTGACACATCATACTTAGACTGGAGGTTCTACTCCTGCACATTTTTCTAGACTGTCTTGACTCCCCTGATGCTCTACCTCCTCTGGCCATGATGGATCAGGAGAGACGTGGGGCCCCACTTAGATATCCTTAGCTCTCCTTCAATCCCTCTTCCACCCAAGTTTCTCTGCGTAGGTGTACTTAGGGGCGGCTCAGGGTTGGGGAGGGTGTTAAACCTAACTGGGTCTCCCCGCTTGTCTCTGACCTGCAGTGCTCCCTTTCTTTTCCATCCTCATCAGGAAGGACTGTTACTTATGCCTTAGGTCACTGGAACATCTTCAATGTCATATTTTAAGTTCTCTCTACCAGTGGTTCATCACAACCTCCCCTGCCTGATGTATAAGAAATTCCTTTTCTCTTTCTATAGTTTGCCTTCAAGTCTATGATTTCAGTACACTAGAGACTTCAAAAAAATCTAATTGTGTAGCCAACACTGATCTATGACTATCGTTTTGTTGACTGATATCCATTGTTATGCTGAAACAATGAAATTCATTCATTCAATGGTGGAGGAGCCATAGTGCATTATATAATAAAGCATATGAAAAACACATAGGTGTTAACAATTTCATCGATAGTGTATCCATTGCATAACATAAAAACTAAAATAGCAGAAAATGGAATAGTTAACTGAAACTCAAAGAGATGGAAAAATACGTAAGTACAGATACAGTGTGTGAGGAAAGAAAAATAGATTAAAAAAACAACCCTATAGGAATAGCTTTGAAAATCTTAGGGAACAAATGTAATAATAGCTTTAGAAAAATACCAAACAAAACAATAAACTACAAAAAATAAACAACACAATAAATCTTCAAAACAGATATGGTAAAGGATGTAGTACCTAGAAGAACTGGTTCAGAAGTGCAAAAAGGGAAAGCGGCCTCTACTGGTATTTTGACACCCAGTAGAGACTGATGGAGTCAGTGTCTTTTGGGTGATAGAACGGCAGCTTCCTTGTCATAGTAAAATCAAGTTGATAAGAGAACAAGTGTTTCAGGTGGTCACACACCTACAGATTAGATAATTTTTGCAAGACTCCTGCTCCCAAACACCAGAGGGCGAGCTGTGTCTGAATCGAAGCCAGAGAGCTGGGTAGGGGCAGAAGGGCTAAGCCCTTCAAAGCCTTGAGTTCTTGACCAGGTTTCCCCTAAAAATATGAATAATGCTGGAGCTGCCTTCCTGTCGCTGGAGCTGCCTTCCTGTCTCTGAGTCAACCTGTTCCTATCTGTGCATCTATAGATGGACATGATATGTCTGCCAAACTAACAGTGTTTAAGGAGGATTAACTGGGATCATGAGGAAATGCTTTGCAAACTCCATGTACATGGAGGCAATTGGAGCACCAGGACCTGGGCATGCCAGGAAAGAGGGGAATGTACTTATACTTGGATCAAGAAATGGTATTTGGTTGCTCCTGCCCTGATTTTCCCTTTAGGACCAAGCAGTGGGGAGCAGCCAGTACTGTTGCTGAGATAGGCAAGGCATGGTGCACTGGTAAGAGGTGACCAGGCGATGGGGAGAGGCTGGGAGTGTCACTGCCAGCTACTAACAGCTAACAGAGGGGTAAAGCCTGCAAAGGAGGAATATATATCTTTAAAATAATAAGGGAAAAATATATATCTTAAAAATAATAAGTCCCTACATAGTGACTAAGACTGTGGCTATTTGAAACCAAGAAATGGTGCGAGAAAGATCGGAGCCTCCCGATGATGATTGGAAAGTTTCTCTGCCAGAGCATTAGTCTGGATGACGAGGCACAGAGCTGACATGAGGCTGGATCTCACTATCTGGCAAATAGTCAAGAGTCCAAAAAATGCACAGGTAAGAATGCGCCCCATTCACAAGAACTTCATGTGCAATGCTCAGGAATATTGGTGGTTTTGGTGGTAGCAACAGTACATAAGGAAATACATGTTAGAAACAACACAACAGGCCTAAAATGGAATCACTTAGGCTCAGCTTCTCATCACCAAACCAAGACTTAATTGCAGCTTTGGCTTTCCTCAAAATGGACTCTTAAACCAGTCAGTCAGGTATTGCCTGATCAGCACTAGCAAAGTAATTTGCCTGACAGACCCCTGCCATCTCCTGAAGGGAAGTGACCAAGCAATAACCAACCTGCTTTTTTGCCCAGTGTAACTTCCTTGTTCCTGCTCACTTCTGCCTATTAAAACCTTTTATATTGTACAGCTCCTCAGAGCTCCTTTCTATCTGCTAGATTGGTTGATGCTTGACTCATGAATCATTGAATAAAGCCAATGAGATCATTAGAATTTAGTCAGCCAAATTTTGTGTTTTTTAAAACAAATTTAATATGTAAAAACCTTTGAAGTATTTTTGAAACCTTGCAATTCATTCGAAAACAAATGTGAAAAAAAAACTAAAAAGGGCTATAAAAAACAAGAACTTCAACATTATTGTTAGTGTTTTTGCTAACAGATTTTGAACCTGTTTGTGGATAAGTTGTATTCAAGCTTCCCAGTGCAGCTGAGTAGGTATGAGACATTCACAGCACAGACACTACTTTGATTTTAAATGGTTCCTACATAGTAAGAATACAAACCAATTTGATACATATGGCAGTCTATAGTTATTAATTAAAATAATTTCTTCGTACAGTTCTTCACATTCTAGTGCACTTTACAAGTTCATCGTTCTCACAGGCTCCTGGTGAGTGTATGTGGGAGGATGAGGAGGAAGGAGAAGCTGAGGCAGAGGTGGGGCTTTCATCATTTCTCACAAATATTGGCTTATGGGTATGAGCAGAATGTATATTCCAATTTGTTTTTATTTAAGCTGGGCTACCTTCCTAGTTACTCATTTATAACCAACATTCTTGACCTCTGGGTAACGGCACACTTTCCATAAAGTCAGTGAGACTTTTAGGCATGGATAAAATGCAACCTATGAGTACATTTTCATCAAATTTTGGACAATTTGGGCTGTGGGAGAGGAAAAAAATTTACCCTTCAAGATTCTTCTAACTGGACTAAGAATCAAATTGACGTGAGACAGATTAACAGGAAAAAATCAAACTTAATTTTGTATGCATGGGGAATCCACACAGACATGAGAATTCCAAAGACAGGCAAAATGAGGTATATACTTCATCTTGAATTAAGGAGAAGAGAGTAGGGGTTTGGAACTTCAGAAGGAAATATTGCAATTCACAGGAAGATGAAAGAGAGTACATGTTTGGTAAACACATGTTTGCTGCATAGAAACAGTAGGACAAAGAGAGACTTTGATCAAACAAGCCTTACTAGGTTCCTCCGTTTACCATGCTTGGTTCACAGTATAATGTAGTATAATGTCTTTGGTGTTAGCTCTCTTCCTGGAGCAGGTCATTCTAAATTCTTCTATGCAGTAGTGGGGGTGAGGATGCAGTTTCTTCCTGAGTCTTTGAGCCTGATTGTTTTCAGCTCAGCACAATCTGCATGCCAAAGTGGGGAGACCTGCCTTTGGCCCCTATAGGGGCAATGAGGAATCCATGGCTGGGTTCTTCTATCATTTTTCCATTTCACAGTCAGCTCAATCCTTCAAAATGCATGAGAGGCCTTGTGCTCTTTTTATTTATTTATTTTTATTTTTTATCTTTTTATTTTTTATATTTTCTGTCAAGAGCTAATTCCCAAGGATGTTCTTAAGTTACCAAAAATACAGCAGTTTTATCAGCCATTGAATACATGTGTTTGTTATGGAAAATAGTCAAAAGAGGAATTTTTCCCTCATATAGGTGTTTTAACAGTTCTGGAGTCTGGTGTGAGTCTCAGAGCCCCTGTGACTCTCAGAACAAGGCTCATATGTCATCACTATTCAGCATCTGGTCAGCTCTTCCTGATTCACATTTCCCCCAGGGGAGTCTGAGTGGTCATCTCCTTTATAGAGTCTATGGCAAAACTTCATGCCTCCCTACATGGTTCTGATTCATTAAAGTCCTGTGCATCTTCAGAAAGGCCTTTTTATTGAAAGGGTATGGCTAAGCTCTCTATCTCTGTGTCACAATACGTTTTTCAATTTATTTCAGTAGGGCAGTTAAAATGTATTTGTGTCATGGCTTGTTAGCAAGTACAAAAGGATACATCTTAGGCGAGGTGGTGAATTGAAGACAATACAAAAGCTAAAATTTGATATGTTTCAAGACTGTACAGTAGAATACATTTGCTATCATTGGATAATAAAGAATTCTGTAAAGAAGACACAAAAAGAGCAAACCATAAGAAAAACCAAGAACAGACTCTTAACTATAGAGCACAAACTGGGGTTACCAGAGGGGAGGGGAGTGGGTCAAAAAGGTGATGGGGATTAAGGAGTGCACCTATGTTGAGCACCAGGTGATGTATGGAGTTGTTGAATCAGTATATTGTACACCTGAAACGAATATTACACCACATGTTAACTAACTGGAATTTTTTTTTTTTTAAGGAGCAAACCATAGAAAAAATCACTGTTGAGTTAGACTGCATTAAAATTAAGAACATCTATTCTTCTAATGATCCTATAAACAAAAGCATATCCCTGTCTTCCAGAAGTTTATATTCTAGAGGGCAGGAGATAAACATAAACTAACAAACAAATACAGGAATCATCCACATGCAGAAAGTGATGTGTGCTGTAAGGATGTCTAACAGGAAGGTGGCAAAGGGAGGGGTCAAGGGGATACAGCGTGGGGTGGGTTTTCTCTCATACACCCTTCCGGGTTATCTTTTCTGCTTGAATCAGTCTGGGACTTCAGACTTTCTCTGAATATTGACATTGAGTCAGAAACCTTCCTAGGCTGTTTTTATTTGATAATCTCATCATTGTAGCCTGGAGCAGCTGCTTCATAAGCGTTTGTCTTTTTGGATTATTCTTTTTGCCTTCCCTTCCTGATTCAGTTTCCTTCTTGGTTTGCCAAGTTTCTAGATGAAAAAAAGGAAAATGCTACCCAGCCACTCTCCATATTTTCTCCCTCCATAAAGAAAATCGATATCCTGACTTCTTGACTATAGTCCAGTGTTTGTAAACTTTCTATAAATGAAATCATTTGATGTGTATTTTTTATAAGATTTTATTTATTTGAGAGAGAGAGAGAGATCACGGGGAGAGACAGAGGGAGAGAGAATCCCAAGCAGCCTCGCTGATGAGCACAGAGCCTGATGTTGGGCTTGATCTCATGACTTTGAGATCATGACCTGAGCCAAACCCAGGAGTCAAGTGCTTAACCGGCAGAGCCACCCAGAAGCCCCTGATGTGTATTCCTTTGAATCTGGGTTAATTATATCTGTGAAGTTGATCTAGTTGTTGCATAAAGTGCTAGTTTATTCCTTCTATTTGCTATGCCAACATTCCCTTGAATGAATAAACCATACTTTTTAATTCATTCTACTATTGATGTATAAGTGCATTTTCCCAATTTCTTGTTTTTAAGAGTAGTACTATAAATATTCTTGTACAAGTCATAAAGACCTGACAAATAAGTCTCTATGTTAGGAGATATATAGAAGTTTAGATTAAATAAATACTGTTCACCAGTTTTTCAAAATGTTGACCAATTTGCATTCACAAGCAGTGTGAGTTCTTGCTCTGCACCTTCACACAACCACATGGTGTGATCCAGACTTTAGCTGTGTTTTGTTTTGGCCATTCTGGTATATGTCTAATGACAACTCATTTTTCTTTTGGTCTGCATTTCCCTTAAGACTATTGTTATCAGCACTCTGGATAATTTCTTCTATCAAGTGCTTGCTCAAGTCTTTCATTCATTTTTTGTCTTTTTATTAATTTATAGAAGTTTTTAGTCCACTTTGTTGGCCTCCTTCTTCCACTCTGCAGTTTTCCTTTTCACCCATTTTATGGTGTTTTGATGAACAAACTGCTGAAGTAACAGCCTAATTTAATGATCTTTCTTTTATTGCTGGTATGGGTTTTTGTTCATGTTTAATAAATCCTTCCTTCACTCAAGTGATCAAAATATTCTTCTACATTAACTGCTAAAAGCTTTGTTTTTCAAAGTTATTTTTTTTAATATTTTATTTATTTATTTGACAGAGATAGAGACAGCCAGTGAGAGAGGGAACACAAGCAGGGGGAGTGGGAGAGGAAGAAGCAGGCTCATAGCGGAGGAGCCTGATGTGGGGCTCGATCCCATAACGCCGGGATCACGCCCTGAGCCGAAGGCAGACGCTTAACCGCTGTGCCACCCAGGCGCCCCTCAAAGTTATTTTTTTAAGGAGAGGGAATACTATTTTTTTTCCTTTCTGTAAGTATGTATATCTATCTTGAACATAAGGCAGAAGAATGAAAAGAAATTTTGATGCTCTATGTGCCACATACACCTGGAAACAAGAGCTAAGATTACAGCTCAACTGAAATCATTGCATAAACTATTGTTCAGGCACATTTTGAAAACCAAAGTGGAAATATGTTAAGAAGTAGAGAGCTCTCAGTATTTTACAAAAAGAGCAGTGAAATAAGTTCCTTCAGAAATAGAAAGACCAGTCAGCATATCATCAAGATAATCTCTAGGCAACCAAAATCAGTCAACTTAAAGCATGCCTCACGTTAGAAAAGCTGAGAGCTTTGCTTATCAAACTTGAACAGAGCCCTGACAAGTGTGCTGGCACTTGTGGAAAAAAATGCTTTTCAAAACCTGTGTATATACACATACACCACGGTCTATTATCAGAGTTTCTACTAAGTTTTTTTTTTCTTTTTTGTCACACAAAAGAAGGTGGGTGGTAGACCAGACAAAGAAGCTAGCTTTCCTGTCTCATTATTTCTGTCCACATTCTACATTTGACACTGTGTCTATAGGTGTCCAAGACTGGTTTCCTTCTGAAGTAAATATGGAGGCAAAGATTTGGTTGCAAACAAATCACTTGGCTGGGGATCCCAAGAAGTTCCTGCAGGGATGAGGACAAGAGAGACAGGGATGGGAAGCCAACCAATAAGGGTGCATTATCCAGAAAGTTATAGCTATGGGCCACTGGAGCTTGATTCCTCTTGGAAAATTTAGGAATCAGTATGGAACATGCATCTCAGAGTTCTTTTCTCTGAGGGACATAGGAGCTGAGGCATCTATCCACCAAGCCCATCAGTCATTGTGGGGGGGCTGCTGAGAGAAGCCATTGATTCTCCCACACTTTTTGCTTGCTGTGGGCACAGCTGACTAGCTGCCAGAGAAAGTCCTCTGACCTATTGAAGTCTGGCTTCCAGGCTCCTTAGCAGCAAAGCCTGTGGGGACCTGGTGATACCAGAGCATCTGCTGAAGGAAAGGGATCTGTAGAGGTTTGTATGAGCCTCCCAGGAGGACTGTTAACCACCTTAGAGCCCCTTTGTGGTGACCCAGAACAGTGGCAGATCATGAACTTACCACACAAAGAAAGATGATCATGGGTAGGCTGTTTTCAGAGAGATTTCTGCTGAATTGTGACTTTTGTCAGAGTGACAAGGGCCCCCTCAGGGCAACCTCCAGGCAGGCTCTCCAGGTGGACTTCTGTGGTCACAGCTAGGTATAAGTCCTGAGAGATGCAGGGCTTCAGCTCTAAGAGGCCAAGGTATATGCCTACAGTAGGTAAAATTTTGCACGACAGAGTAAACCACTGTCTGATGCACCAACTGGATTAACATGAGAGACAAAATGTTTGAGTGGAAGGGCCCTGAACATAAAGGACTACACAGTAAATGACTCAATTTATATTAAGTTAGTAAGAATCAAGCTATATGGATAAAAGTCAGAATTACTTTAAGAGGAGAGGGATGGTGTGCAGGAAGGGTCTTATCTCTTTGTTGACTTTTCTAATTTGTATATTTAGCAAAAAAAAGAGGAAGGAATAAAAATAAACCAAAAAACAAGTGTTTATGAAGCAAATTCATGGCCTTTCCTTCCCTCTCCCCAGAGTGCCTATTGCAGTCGGGCAGTATGGATCAAGTGCATGGATCTAGGTGTGAAGGAGCTGGGACCCAGCCCCAAATCTCTCACAGGCCCCCCTCTCTTCCTAGACAAGCACCACTATTTCCTTAGGAGTTGGCTGTGAGTCAGGCAAACTGAGAGGGTCCCCCCAGGGAATTCTCATGACTCTGTTGATGTATCAAGCCCAAAGATGTCCTCTGCCAATCCCTTCAGTTCTTTCCATTAACAAGGAGGTCCTTCCCCCCTCCCAATCCCACCACCAATGGAAGCTAGCCTTGTGACTTTCCTTGACCAACAGAATCTCATGGAAAAGATACCTGACTGCTCTGACATCAGCCCTGAGAACCCTGGCAACAACCACTTCCACTTCCATACTCTGTGGGGAAACCAACCCCTGTGCTCCAAGGATGCTTTGACTAGACTTCTGAGTGCTGAGACACTTTGAGGAAAGAGACAGACCCATGAAGGACCAGTAAGGTGGCAGACAGCTGAGTGGAGTCTTCTTGGGCCTTCTAGCCCAGGCAGCTACTGAATACAACCAACAGAGTGGTCCAAGCTGGTGCCATAAGGGGAGGAGAACGGCCAGCCAAGCCCTGCCTGAGTTACTGACCCACTGAATTATGTGGAACAAATAAAATGGAAAAATTGGCAAAATAATGAAGCAAAGTATATGTAGTAACACCATAGAGATACTGTGGGCTGAGTTCCAGACTACTGTGATGAAATGAATATTGCAATGGAGCAAGTCAGATGAATTGTTTGGTTTCCCAGTGCATATAAACGTTGTGTTTCACTATACTACAGTCCATTAAGTGCACCATAAACAGCATTATGTCTAAAAATGCAATGTATATACCTTAATTAAAAAATAGTTTATGGCTAAAAACTACTAACCATCATCAGGACATTCAGCAAGTTGTAATCACTGATCACAGAACATCATAACAAATATAATAATAAATTAAAAAGTTTAAAATAGTGTGAGAATTACCAAAATGTGACACAAAGACATAAAGTGGGCAAATGCTGTTGGAAAAATAGTGCCAATGAACTTCCTCGATGCAGGGTTGCCACAGACCTTCAATTTGTAAAAAATCACAGTATCTCTGAAGTACTATAAAGCAAAATGCAATAAAACAAAGTATGCCTGTACCCATTGTTCTTCATTACACTCCTAACTTGCATCTTCTAACACTGGTCTTTCTAGCTTGCTCTTGGTGTACTCCCAGATAGGTCTATTTCTTTCCCAGTATTGTCCTTCTGGCCTTTATGGCTAATTTGCTTCTAGTTCTGCATCAGCAACAAGGGGAATAGACTGTTTTCAGTGGGCTATTGACCATTGTCCATAGAGTTTGTCTTTACTAAATCTCCCAGTGTCCCGGGGTCCCAGCTTCCATTGCTCCAATGGCTCTTCAGCCAACTGCTGTGTAGAGCTGGCTCCTCCACCAGCAACCCTCCACCACTCTCGAAAGGAGGGCCCTGAGTGGACTTAACTCTGGAGGTCACTGGTTAAACCTTTGTTTCCTTCCTCCGCTGCTTCCCTCAGATCATGCCCTGGCAACTATTGCATAATGGGCCCTGAGTAGATGTGCTGTTAATTAAAAAAAATTAATGCTTAAGACACATAGAAGCGTTCCTTCCATATGGTTGTTGGTATATAAATATGGAAAGCATTAAAAATAACTTTTCCTTCAACAACACCAAAAAAAATCCCGTTTGTCTCTGTGAAGCTATGTTTATGTTACTCCCTGTCTTGAGATGTTTTTCTTTCTTTACAATATTTGCATATTTCAAAACTTCTCATGCTTAAAACTAGACCTAAAATGACCCATTCTCATGAAGCTATCTCAATTTTCTAGCTGGAAGTTATTTCTCTCCTTTTAACTTCCCTGAGCTTTGTATCTGCATGGTTTCAAAATCACCCATTTATGTTTTTCTACATTCAGGCAGTTCACTCATTAATTTACTTGTTCATTCATTCAACATATACTTATTAAGTGCTTAGTATGTGCCAGGCATTTCCATTCACAGTTACTTTTCAATTCATGAAAATGTTGAGGAAGAGGCCTTTGTTAATGGCCTCTTCTTCGTTAATAACTTCATAAGTATTAAAATTCACCAGTTGGCCGTGGAAAATGTCAATGGGCTATACTCCAATCACTCAAGGACACCTTCTGCTCCCCAGACAATTTCAGCTTCTTTATTTCTACTGTTCTCTTAGCACAGAATGTCCCTGACCCACCATGCTTCCCTCCCCTCCTCCCCTGTGCCCTGCACTGCTTTCTGAGAAATTTCTCTCCTGGAAGACCAGCTTTAATGCCATCTTCTCTCTGAAGCCTTTCTTAATACTTGTTGTTTTAGAACTAAATACCATGTTGGCATATTGTATTTTGTACTGATGTTTAGGGGGCATCCCTTTCTGTCTTGTGGGGTCTTCCCTAGGAATCTCTCAAGGTTTGCTACTTGGATTTTAGATTCTTACAAAGAACGGCAAGGCTCTCAGCTTTGCAGGTCTCCCTTCACACCTTTCCTTAACTAAATCTAAGATGTAGTATTTAAAAAAGTAAAGCTAGAAGAGATATGAGAATAGACTCACTGGAAGGGCACAAATGAAAAAGACAGTCAGTCCAATTAAAAGTTGGCAAGAATGCAAAAGTTGGCAAGAATGGGACTCTCCTACATTGCCAGTGAGAATGCAAAATGGTACAGATGCTTTGGAAAAGAAATTGGCTATTTCTTATAAAATTAAATTTATACCTACCATAAGACTCAGTGCTTCTACCCCTTGGTAATTACAGAAAGGAAATGAAAGCATATGTCCACACAAAGACTGTACTCAAATGTTCATAGCAGCTTTTTCCATAATAGCCCCCAAATGGAGACAACTCACAACTCATCAACTAGTGAATGAGTAGACAAATTGCGTATCCATACAATAGAATTCTTCTTAGCAGTACAAAGGGGCACAACTACTGATATGCACAACAACACAAACGTGTGCATGCCACATGATAACATGTATATGAAATTCTAGGAAATGCAAATCTAATCTATAGTGGAAATAAAATCAGATCTGTTGTTACCTGGGTTTGGGGTTAGGGAGGAAATTAACTGCAAAGTGGTGAAAGAACATTTTGGGATGATGAAAATGTTCTGTATCTTGACTGTGTGGTGGCTACACAGATACAATTAGACTAAACTCATCAAGCTATTTCTTTAAAATGAGTGCTTTTTATTCTGTGTAAATGTTACCTTGATACAGTTGATTTAAAGAAAGTGCCTCAGGTGGGGTTGCCATTTTGCAGGCTCTCAGCTGAATTACCTGTGACTTAATGGAGCTCCTGAACCTGGGACTTGGGGACAAAATAGGAGGACTAAATGTACTGTCTCAGTCTATGCTAGGTCCTCATTTAATTTTTACAGATGCCTTGTGAGGTGCTTTCCAGAGTGGAATCTGAAGTTAAGAGTTTCAGGATCTATTCCACATTGAATAAGTAGTATATTCAGGTTTTTAAAAATTATTTTATTTAATTCAACTAATTAACATATAGTGTATTATTAGTTTCAGAGGTAGAGTTCAGTGAATCATCAGTTGCATATAATACCCAGTACTCCTTATATCATGTGCCCTCCTTAATGCCCATCACCTAATTACTCCATCCCCCTACCCACCTCCCCTCCAGCAAACCCCAGTTTGTTTCCTATAGTGAAGAGTCTCTTATGGTTTGTCTCCCTCTGATTTTGCCTTATTTTATTTTTCCTTTCCCTCCCCTATGATCCTGTTTTGTTCCTTAAATTTCACATATGAGTGAAATCATATGATAATTGTCTTTCTCTGATTGATCTATGAATGGATAAAGAAGATGTGACACACACACATACACACACACACACACACACACACACAGAGGAATATTACTCAGTCATCAAAAGAAATGAAATCTTATCATTTGCAATGATGTGGATAGAATAGAGGGTATTATGCTAAGTGCAATAAGCCAATAAGTATATACAGGTTTCACACCAAGAGTTTGCTCGAAAAAAATATCTCACTTTTATCTAGTTGAGTCCACTGTCTCTGGAAGAAGGTGGTACAGAGACAGCTGCAGAGGGAAGACATCCACCAGAGGGTGTCTTGACTGCTCTCGCCTGCAGTTAGTTACATGGGAAGGAAGGTGCATGAAGAACCATGCTTATGTGGGAAACTAGCATTTTTGTTGGCTTTACCCCAGACAATACAGGACCTAGTATCCAGGTGGGGTAATGTGAATGAAGCTAAAGGAAAAGACCTCTTCTTCAACAGATGGGTCCATTGCAAAACAACCCTACATGCGAGTCCTTGGACATAGTGGATACT
Organism: Ursus maritimus; assembly: GCF_017311325.1. Classification (NCBI taxonomy): domain Eukaryota; kingdom Metazoa; phylum Chordata; class Mammalia; order Carnivora; family Ursidae; genus Ursus; species Ursus maritimus. Next base: position 774,601 of record NW_024424675.1, read on the forward strand.
TAATAAGCAGAATGATCAAATGAGCTGACTAGAATAGGAAAATAAGTATAGGCAGTAAGCTCAGAGAATTTATAGACATTTAGAGAAGTCACCTTCCTATAGGACAACTCAGGGATTTGTGGGGCTGCCCTATACATGGACGACACAGTGGCCTGGGGCAGAGAGGTACAGCTGGGCTGAGATGGGGGAACGCCCTGCCTCCACCCTGTGGGAAAGGGAAAACATCCACCAAAACAGAATGAACAAATATGAAAAAAACTCTCCCACCCCAACCTAGTTCTTACTGTTTGAGTTAATCACAACAAAACTTCATAGTAACTTTTTAGAAATGGGAACTACGTGTTTATCATCCAGTTTTAGAAACCTCTCCAAAAAGGGCTGCGGAAGGCTAGAAGGTTATTACACATTCTAGCTGTCAAGGACATGGAATGCCACATCCTTTCTTTTAATGACATATCCCAAGAATTATACCCAAAAATATAAAATAAAAGTCAACTTCCTGTCCTAAGGAAATAGGTTATTCCCTGAGAAACAAGGATGGCAGCAAAATAATTATAAAACCCACACTGTCTGCTGGAAGAGCACTTAAAAATTACTTTGGAGATAGAAAAAGTAGCATGTTTCCACAATTCCAAAGCATTCTTTTTCCCCAATAGCTTACATTTGGGACATGTCTTATCGTTGATCTACGCATTTTTTTGGAGATCACCTTTTTTTCCTCAGTTTTTTCCCCTGGAAAGCTGTAAGTACATTACATTACATTACATTACATTACATTACATTACATTACATTACATTACATTACATTACATTACATTATATTACATTAGTACTGAGCCCAAGAAATGAGGGAATAAGGTGCAAACAGCCTCCTGGCACAATGGTGGGGTTTCTGTCATGCTCTGTCCCCTTCTCATTTGGCCTCTCCCCCTCTCCCTTCTCTGCAGCAGAATATAAGAAATCGTGCTTGTGAAACAAGCTTCTTGAAAGACTTATTTCATCACAAGGCAAAGGAGGGAAATTAAATTTGAGGCAAAAGACTTAACATTTGATTTTTTTTTTCCTCTTAGAAAGCACCTTAAAGGATCTCTGCTTTATAGGGCAGGTCCAGGGCCTGGTTTGATGAGTGAGTTTGACCCCAAGCAGAGCACCACTACCCTGATAATTAGGTCATGGGGGCAGTACTGTATTTCACTTGTGTTTTACTCTCCCTGG
>NW_024424675.1:775820-883190 GCF_017311325.1 Ursus maritimus
GGGAAAGAGACCTGAGAGAAAGAGTAGGAGAAGCCAATCGAGAAAAAATAGGGGAGTGTGGAGGACCCCAGCAGCACAGTGGCAAGCATGTCTCAGGGAGAATGTAGCCAGCTGGGCATTATTTAAAGAAATACCCAAACAATGTATGAATAAAGGCATGTTTTATGCAATTTAAATGGCAATTTGAATGCCAGTTCAACATTCCAAAGCATTGTTTGTGGAATGTGGAATGAATAAATGGTCAAAGGCAGGGGGACCACATGTCCATGGCAGGCTTAGGGAATGGATCAATTTCTTTGACAAGGCTGGAGGACACCTGCAGGCAGGTGGAGGCCTGGGGAAAGGTCAAGTCCCCAAGATGTTGTCTGCAAATGTGAGAATCATTTTTACCTCAGAGGAAGGTGGCTTGGCAATCTGGAGGAGGGAGCTCCACTTCAAAGCCACTAGCTGTATGTAAGTAAGTGACCTGGTCAAATACAGAACCATGGACATCTGTAGATAACACTCATCTAAAGAGGGACAGTCACACTCAGATTGTTACCATGCAGCATGTTGACCAGTTTCATAAGTTTTGAAGGTTTTCAAGAGACACTTGGTAAAACTTTTCCAATTTTGCTTGTTATAATCTCAGGGGGCTAAACAGAGCATGTCTTAGGAGTGATGCTGTGTGTGGAACACCATTTGTTACTAGTGACTTCAAGGAGCATGCCCCAAATTGGGACAGCATGACTGAGCATTCAGTGGAAAGGTAATTCATGGATCTAACATGTCTCATGCGGAGACTGCCCTAGGAGCTTCAGGTATCTCTCCTAGAACACAGTCTGCTCTGAGATGCTTCCAGAAGGAAGACTGCACAGAAACCATGCATCTAAGTATGCTAATCAGTTTATTTTTCCTTCTCCAAGTGGTTGTGGCTCTAACAAAAGTCTGAAACCTTTCATTAGCTATTGCATTCAAATGTGAGTTTTCCTGAGTGGCTCACACATGCTCTGTAATGGCACATTAGAGACCCCAGAAAGGTGGCTGTCAAGTTTCCTTCACTCAGATTCAGTTCCATGGACAGGGGCCCAGGAGTAAGATTCAGATACCAGCAGCTGATCTTTGCCCTTGAGAGGACCCAGTGACTGGCCTTATTTCAGACAGTGGTGGGATTCCTGAAGAACTGTGTACTCTGTAGATACTGGTAAACCAAGCCTTTGAAATGATTCTCTTTAAAGAAATTGTAGGGGCACCTGGGTGGCTCAGTCAGTTAAGTGTTTGCCTTTGGCTCAGGTCATAATGTCAGGGTCCTGGGATCCAGCCTTGCATCAGGTTTCCTGCTCAGCAGTGAGTCTGCTTCTCCCTCTCCAACTCCCCCTACCCTCACTCGTGCTCACTCGCACTCTCTCTCTCAAATAAATAAATACAATCTTTAAAAAAATAAAGAAATTGTATATGTTGGATGATTGCCTCTTTACTGAATAAGTTTCAACCCCTCCTCTATTAGTTGTGAGCTCTAAGTACTCCAGGACACCAATGTGCCCTGATGTTGGCCGGTGGTTCTTGCCTCATCTCTCCCTGTCCTTCCTGGGCCAGCTCAAAAATGCTGCCTGGAAGCAAGGCTTTCTTCCCTTTCTTTTGGTGCCCGGGGGGCTGGGGCTTGTCCTCAGTGGAGCCTAAATTCTTACTTCTGTTGATTGTATATACCTCTCACAACAGTGGCTGTTAGTCTGAGTTCTGCAGAGAAACAGAATCAGTAGGATGCACATAAGCAGGGTTTTCTAATAAGGTGTTACATCAAATGTACAGTAACATTAATTTCCTGTCTTCCTAATTCAAAGTCAGAAAACAGTGACAAGACTGAGTTGTAGAATACTGAGGGAGATGGGTAGGCCATACCACAGTCAGAATATTTTTGTGAATAAGGGTAAGCAAAAGACTTTTTTTAAAGACACCAAAACACAAACTATAAGATGAAAACTTGATACATCTGACAACATGAAACTTCATGATTTTGGCTTAAAAATAAAACACCAGAAATAAAGTTACCATATGGTGACACAATAACGGAAGACATTTGCAAAGAAAAAAAAAACAAAAAACAAAAAACAAACAAAAAAAAAACCCCAAGGGAGATAGGGACTTTTATTTTTAAGATAGATGCATAAACTATGTATTTCCTTGTTTTATTCATGGAAAATCTCTGAAAAGCAGCCAGGAAAATGAGGAATGAAAACACAAACTCCACCTTCAGTAAACCAAGAAGCCTAACCCCTTCTAAATTGCAGGTGGTTGGAAATGCCACTGAGAATGGTGGATATAAAGCAGAGGCACTTTGAGGAAATGCAGAGGCAGGATACTTAGTTGCAGGGGTCAAAAGTAGCAAGGAAAGTAAACTAAAAAGCTGAGAGGCACATTGGGGTTTAAAATGCAGATTCCTCGGATGCTGCAGCCTGAACAGAGCATATTGCTAATCGCAGGTGCATTTCTGAATTCTATTTGATTCCAAGAGGCAGTGGAGGCAGGGCTAACTGGGGATCCCATGTAAGATCCTGTGCAGTTGGAGTAGAGAGGAGAGGTTTGGTACTGTGACCCAGAACCTTCCATACTTTCTGTTCTACTCCTGTCCATACTTACATATCTTGCCAATAGATGGTCCAGAAAAATACCACCTGATTAAAAAATAAGTAATTGCAGCAAAACTAGAACAACATCTGTAAAAATTACTGTAAGAAAAAATTATGAGGAAAGGAAAAGGAAAAAGCAAATAGCAGATGAAGAAAATTTACAGAAAAGGGTTTCTATGGGGCAAGGGATAGTTGTAGCCAATAAATTATGGAGCAACAGCACAAAGCACAAAGAGAAATGAGGAAGGGCATAGCAGAGGATGGGGGAGATGAAGTATGAGCTGGTGGAGCACAGCGAAGCAGCAGGAAACACAGCACAAAGCCAGCACTGAAATCAAGGTGAAATTGGAGGGAGCACAAGAATAGATACTCTGAAAGCATAGTAAACTGCAAAGAAGATAGAAAGGAGATGGGGCGCCTGGGTTGTGCAGTTGTTAAGCATCTGCCTTCCGCTTAGGGCATGATCCCCGTGCTCTGGGATCGAGCCCCACATCAGGCTCCTCTGCGGGGAGCCTGCTTCTTCCTGTCCCACTCCTCCTGCTTGTGTTCCCTCTCTCGCTGGCTGTCTCTCTCTGTCAAATAAATAAATCAAATCTTAAAAAAAAAGGAGAAAAATAAGCAATGTGAAATAATAAAGAAATAAGAAGTTAAAAATGAGTTAAAAATTGGTTAAAAATGAGAAGCAGTAAATAGGCAAAGGAATGCCAACATAAACATAATTGGAGACTGGGAAGATAAAATCTAAAATAGTGAAACAGAGAGACTATTTGAAGACATGATTCAAGAAAATCTTCCTGAAACAAACCAAAGGAGAATAATTCCATACTGAAAGGGCTCACAACATACCAATAAAGATAGACATAGATCAGTTAGAATGGAAACTTAGCAAAGGTACCAATCCTCCAAAATGAAGATGAGCATAGCAAGCCATATGTAAGTGATAGTTCAGGCTGGCCATGGGGCTCTCCACAGCAGTGTCAATGCTAGAAGACAGGGCAGCATCATCTAAAAACTGCCATGCAAGGAAAGGATGACTCAGACCTTCATACTGAACTCATGGCTACTCTGCACAGGGAATAGACATGCTAGCCTCCGTGTACAAAGAGAAAGCAAGTAATTCATCTTAATATTAGATAAAATTGAATCCACGCCAAAAGTCATTAATCAAAACAAATAGACACTCTAAAATGCTAAGGGGTGGAGGACACAGTTTGATAGTCATGGAATAGCATGAAACAGTGTTTATAAGATCGCAAGTTCCAGAGGTTTAATGAGCACTAGACAGAGCAAGACTCTATAACTTATACCTGCAGTGTAAGGCAGACACAGAAGGCTCATGTATAATGATTAATAAGGATTATCTAATTACTATACTAAAAACATGTTTTCTGAAAACAAGGAACAAATCTTTTCATGTGCTTACAGAACAGATAAAATATGATGATATGATGGATCAAAAAAAAAACAACTTCAGTAAATTCTAAAAATCAGAAGTGTATTATTTCCTGTAATAACACAGAATTTAATGGAAGAACAAGAAAAAAAATAGTCCTTACCACCTGGATGTTCTCAAACAATTATTGGGCACAAGGAAAACACATAAAAATGTTGAAAGTATAAACAACAACAACATAATAACAAGAATACCAAGTCCATATATCAAACTTTAGGTATGCAGCTAAAGCAGAAGTCAGGAGAAAAATCACAGATTTTTTTTTTTTGTTGTTGTTTTTGTTTGTTTGTTTGTTTTTTTGTTTGTTTTTGTTTTTTTGTTTTTTTTGTTTTTTTTGTTTTTTTTGTGAGTTCTTTTTTTTTTTAATAATGATTTTTTATTATATTATGTTAGTCACCATACAGTACATCCCCAGTTTCCAATGTAAGGCTTGATGATTCATTAGTTGGAAAAATCACAGATTTTATCACAGGGAAGAAAGTTTCAGGTGTACAAAACAGAAATTCAACAATTCTATGTATTACTCAGTGCTCATTATGGTAAATGTCATCTTGATGACACTTTACCTATTTCACCCATCCCTCCACCCACCTCCCCTCTGGTAACCACCAATTTGTTCTCTATAGTTAAGAGTCTATTTCTTCATTTGTCTCTTTTTTCCTTTTTTTGTTTTGTTTCTTAAATTCCACATATGAGTGAAATCGTAAGGTATCTGTCTTGCCCTGACTGACTTATTTCACATAATATAATACTCTACCTCCATTCATGTCATTGCAAATGGCCAGATTTCATTCTTTTTTATGGCTGCATAATAAGTAGATAGAAAGATAGATAGATAGACAGATAGATATTTCTATTTGAGAGAGCTATATTGAAAAGTCATGTGATATTTTAAATTTCCATTTTTAAAAAAAATCTCTTAAAAATAAAGTGTCGACAACTAATGAATAGTTGAACACTATATCAAAAACTAATGATGTACTATACTTTGGCTAACATAATAATAAAATAATGCACTGATCCTTATAAGGATCAATGCGTTATTTTTAAGACTTTTTAAAAATAAGAATGAAGATACACACACAAACGTATATATGTGTATATATATTTCAAAGCAAACATTGTGCTTTGTAGGNGAAATGCTGAAAGCATCTCCACTGAAGTTGTAGAAAATACAAAGTTGTCAAGTCTCATTTATCTCTAGTATTATTTGCTATTACTGATGTTGCATTACCCCAAAAAAGTTAGAAAAGTGAATTAAAATGTACAATGTGGGATGAAAGATGTAAAATTACTATATTTGATTACATAAATTTTTATCATTGAAACCAAAGATGATCAACTAAATATTTTAGCAATGATAAAGGACTTCAGAATTCATGTCTTTGGAAAAAAATAATATACAACAAACAGTAGCTTATGTATATATATTATATATAAAATAAAATTTTAGAAAATTGAAACTGAGGGCTTCAGAGGGGAGGGGGCTGGGGGAACGGGATAGGCTGGTGATGGGTAGTAAGGAGGGCACGTATCGCATGGTGCACTGGGTGTTATATGCAAGTAATGAATCATGGAACTTTACATCAAAAACTAGGGATGTACTGTATGGTGACTAACATAAATAATAAAAAATATTATTAAAAAAAGAAGATTTAAATTTAAAAGTTCCTTTTATAGTACACACAATACAAGGCAAAATATCTGGGAATACATATAATGAAATACACATGGCTATTTGAACAATAGCCATTTTTTTCAATCTAATTTAAAACACTCCTGAGGGCCAAAAGAATATTTAAACTAGCCGGACATTGCAGCCATTGTCATTAGGCAGGAAAACTCAGCATCAAACAGATTTCCATTCTCCCTTAGTTAATTTGTGAATACGGCGAGAGCCCACTAATAGTATCAATAGTTATTTTCAGTGGTCAAGGTGCACATATCAAGTTCTGAAAATAGAAGAATAACAAGGCCCTGGCTAGGGAAGCAGGTATTATAACAGGATAAAGCTGCAGTAAGTAAAGCAGTGTGGAAAAGAAGCAAGACTAGGTGGGCAGATTAGTGGAACAGACCATAAGGACCAGGAATACACTTAAACACAGAGGCTAGTACAGGATAGAAGCCATCTGAAGGCAGCATGGAAAAAAAAAAGATATATCATTTAATAAATGGCAATGGGACAATTTGGTAGTAATCTGGAAAATGAAATAAGCTGGATGCATATCTCATTCTTTATCTCAGAGTGAATTCCAAATGGTTCAAATATTTAAATATAAAAGTGAAATGATAGATAGGAGATGGAAAGGACATGCTCCAGACCTACTCAGAGAGAGTGAAAGGAGGAGTGTAGAGATGATATTCAAAAGCATATTTGGCAATAAACACATTTAAGAGAAAAAAAATAAAATAAAAGTGAAATGATAAAAAAAACTAGAAGTAACATAGGAGAGCTAGTGGGTACACACATACACACACACACACGAGTATGAGAGGCTTTTCTGACTACATAACAAAGCTCAGAATAAGAAAACAATAATTAATAAATTTAGTTACATAAAATTAGAATTTTGGCATTGCACACACAAGACAGTGAAGTCAAAAGCCAAATAACTATTTAGGAGAAATTGGGATACACTGCCAATATCATAGAAATAGCTTACTGCCCTAGCATATTAAATGCTACTCCAAAACAAAGGACCAGCAATCTGATAGAAAGACAGGCACAGCAGTCGAGGGGACAGAAGTGCAGGTGCGTGCTGTGTCAGGAAAGGACTTGCCCTCTCCTGCAGGTGAGTGTGCTGGAGTGCCAACGTGCAGAGTGACACCACCCAACTTTGGCAGTGAGGAGTGAAAACAGATGCTCTCACACATCCCTGATGGAGGTACTCACTGGTACGATCTCTAGAAGACAATTTGGAAATCAATTTCAAAATTAAAAATTTATACACCCTTTGATCCAGCAATTTCAGAACAGAGATAAAAGATTGGAAACAAACCATATGTTTTTCAATAGTAGATTGGTTAGATAAATTGTAGAACAACCCATCAAGGGAATGCTTCACAATCTCAAAAAGAAATGAGGGAATTCTTCATGTATTGGATATGGAATAATTTCCAGGATAGAGTGTTAAGCAAATAGAGCAAAGTACAGAAGAATCCTTAAATAATCTTTCATTTGTGTAGAAGGAGGAAGGGAAGAATATTTGTGTACGTGTGAATGCTCATAGGATTTATTTGCTTTCACATGCATAAAATATCTCGAGAGATACATAAGAAATAAGATGGTTGAGGGTCAGAGATAGAGGTGAGATTTTGACTCTCTTTAGTTGTTGAAATTTGAACCTCATGAGTGTATTACCAGTTGCAAACATACATAAAATTAAAATAAAAAAACACAAAGAAATCAATACATAGAAACTAAAAGGAAATCTACAATTCAATAAGATAATGACAGAGAAATCAATAGAAAGGTAAAAGTTTTATAAAATAAAAAATTTCACAAATGTGTCAGCTGAAGGGCTTAGTGAGTATGGAGAGAGGATGAACGTTTCCAGTAATCAGAGAGCTAAGCTATGACATCTGGAAAGCCCATCAGATAGGCAGAGAGGAACATGGAGCTGCACATAGTGCTGGAGAGGATGAGGATATAGGGTGCTCCCTCGGGGTGAGTGGGGCAGTCTACCAGCACATAGTAAGGCTAAATCCAGAGCATCCTCCCTGAGACCTGGCAGTACTACCCAGGCTTCACCATTTGCTGTGAAACCCTGTATCTCCCTGAGTTATGTGCTAGCTTCCCAGAGGCCTGGCTAGTTTTTTGTTTTGCTTTTAGTTTACTTCCTTTGTTCAATGTCCAGCACCTAGCAATTTGAAATGTAGGACTCAGGTTTGTCAGTCATTCTGAAACTTGACATACTAACATGACCTAGAAATTAAAAAAAAAACAACAACTGAAAACCAAGTCAAACTCAAAACAAATTATTATAGACTTGGGGAGGGGGATTACAGACAAGTGTGGAAACTTGGGATCTCATGGGACCAATAAAGCCTTCTCTGTTTCCGGATCATGAGGCAGCCATCAAGCACGATGACAGGTTTGTGCAGTGGGTGCATGCTCTTCCACTGGGACATATGGAATAAGCCCTCTCCTTTCTGTGGTCTCCCCATATCCTAAATGACCAATAGTACCAAAGGGAAAAAGAAATGCAAGAATAATAAATAGTTGGAGAATTCAAATGCAGAACATTTCCACAGGGCTGACAGAGTTGCTGTTGTGGTTTTTGCATTGTGCTTTTTTGTTCTGAGTTGATTTTTACATTTCTTTTCATTTATGGGAAGTTGGAGGTCAGCTCTGTTTCATCACTTACCTTGTGGAATGGCAACATTTTCAAGAACATTCTATTTTCACCAAAACAAATGACCTGTCTTGAATAGATTTTTATTATGAATGAACTATCTCTGTGCATTCTGTTCAGACTGAAGAAAACCCACGGGAGGCCTGGATAAGAGCCTGAGAGCGCTGCTCACTTGGAGTAATAGCTGCATCCTGCATATTTATTGGGGGTTAGACAGGGTCTGGAAGGTCACGTCCCACAGATGGGGCTGCACCTTAATCAGTTATTCTGGCAAGAACATCTCTTCCTTTATCACCTGGGAAATAGGCTTTAGCTTCATCCCTTGTCCTTGCGAACTTGGCTGTGAATGATGTGTCTGCCAGGCTAGGACAGGAAATCACTCAGTGACCTGGAATGCCAACATGTTCTGACTGATGCTGGCCTTGGGTCTGGCTTCTTGGAATGGGCAATTTTGAAAAGATTTCACTCTGTCCTTGATTTGAAGATTCTCTTGGCTCAACCAAATTGCTTAGTCCTCATCTTCAAATTGGTGTTGTCCCAAAATTATGTCTCCTTTCGGGTCAGAACTTCAGATTACTCACACTTTTCTTAGTCTAGACTCTAGGTTAACTGTGGTTCTTGATTGTTCAGCACAACATCCTTGTTTTTCACATATTTGGTAGGATGTATGATGGGAGGGAAGACGTAGGGTAAGGGCTGGGGAAGCTGTAGGAGAGACTCTTCGAATAGTAGGCACGTTCTGGTTACCTTTCCATTTAGGGTGTCCCCCTAAATAATTCATAATGATTCTGATACATGAATTGAACATTTCTTTTTCATCTTTCTGTATTTTCATAGTGTTTATTTCATGCACCCTCAATAAACAGATGGCTGGATCCCATAGGTTTGCTGGAGAGCTTGGCTCTATGTGTTCAGTCTAGAAGTTCAGGCCTGCTTTGGTGTGGAGAAACCATGTTAGACTCACACAGATCAACATGCTTTCATGGCAGAGCCCTGCGGAAAGAATCTGATGTCCTCATGGGTCTCCTGATTAGTGAGAACCACCTCCATCTAGTGTCACACTCAATGCCCATTGTACCAAGTCCATCCAATGACTCAGTTTGATGTGATAGACTCCACTGAGTGTTCTTGTTACAAATGCGTGCTCCTTTATTTTACTGAGTCATAAGCTCTGAGCCTAGAGCCAGGGAGCCTGCGTTTTCAGCAACTATTTTGAACTGTAGTCAAGGAGGTCCTGATCTAAATGGGCATGTTCTCCAGATCACAATTTGGAAAATGTTGAAGAAATATCCTAGTGTTCCCCAAATCTGTTGTTCATCAGAAACATCAGAAGAAATATTTAGAAATTCAGATCTCAGCTATGCCAGAGCCTTACTTAATCAGAATCTTTGAGAGTGAGGCCAGGACATTGGAATTTGCTTTTTGGGTTTTTTTTTTATTTTTTTTATAATAATATTTTTTTATTATATTATGTTAGTCACCATACAGTACATCCCTAGTTTTTGATGTAAAGTTCCAAGATTCATTACTTGCGTATAACACCCAGTGCATCATGTAATAAGTGCCCTCCTTAATACCTATCATCAGCCTATCCCATTCCCCCAACCACCTCCCCTCTGAAGCCCTCAGTTTGTTTCCCAGAGTCCATAGTCTCTCATGGTTCCTTCCCACTTCTGCTTACCCTCCTTTCTTCTTCCCTTTCTTCTCCCACCGATCTTCCTACATCTTATGTTGCATAAATGAGTGAAACCATATGATAATTATTCCTGCTAGACTTATTTTGCTTAGTGTTATCTCCTGCAGTCCCGCCCATGTTGCAATAAATATTGAGAAACCGTTCTTTTTATGGTTGAGTAATATTCCACTGTATATATGGACCATATCTTCTTAATCCAGTCATCTGTTGAAGGGGATCTCAGCTCCTTCCACGATGTAGCTATTGTGGACAATGCTGCTATGAACATTGGGGTGCATATGGCCCTTCTCTTCACTACGTCCGTATCTTTGGGGTAAACACCCAGTAGTGCAATGGCTGGATCATAGGGTATCTCCATTTTTAACTTTTTAAGGGACCTCCACACTGTTTTCCAGAGTGGCTGTACCAACTTGCATTCCCACCAACAATGTAGGAGGGATCCCCTTCATCCACATCCTCTCCAACAATTGTTTCTTGCCTTGTCTATTTTTGCCATTCTAACTGGCGTAAGGTGGTATCTCAGTGTGGTTTTGATTTGAATTTCCTTGATGGCTAATGATTTTGAACATTTTTTTCATGTATCTGTTAGCCATTTGCATGTCTTCATTGGAAAATTGTCTATTCATATCTTCTGCCCATTTTATGATTTATTTGTTTCTTGTGTATTGAGTTTGAGAAGTTCTTTGTAGATCTTAGATACCAGTCTTTTATCTGTAGTGTCATTTGCAAATATCTTCTCCCATTCCGTGGGCTGCCTCTTAGTTTTTTTACTGTTTCCTTGGCTGTGCAGAAGCTTTTATCTTGATGAAGTCCATCTTGGAGATTTGTCATGAAAAAAGTTGCTGTGGCCGACGTCAAAGAGGATGCAGCCTATGTTCTCCTCTAGGATTTTGATGGATTCCTGTCTCACATCAAGGTCTTTCATTCATTTGGAGTTTATCTTTGTGTATGGTGTGAGAGAGTGGTCAAGTTTCATTTTTTTGCATATAGCTGTCCAATTTTCCCAGCACCATTTATTGAAGAGACTGTCTTGTTTCCACTGGATGTTTTCTCCTGCTTTGTCAAAGATTCGTTGCCCAAAGAGCCAAGGGTCAATATCTGGGTTCTCTATTCTGTTCCATTGGTCTATGTGTCTCTTTTTGTGCCAGTACCATGCTGTCTTTGTGATCACAGCTTTGTAGTACAGCTTGAAATCCGGCAATGTGATGCCCCCAGCTTTGTTTTTCCTTTTCAACAATTCCTTGGTGATTCAGGGCCTTTTCTGGTTCCACACAAATTTAAGGGCTGTTTGTTTCAGTTCTTTGAAAAATGTCATTGGTATTTTGATCGGGATAGCATTGAAAGTGTAGATTGCTCTGGGTAGCATAGACATTTTAACTACATTAATTTTTCCGATCCATGAGGATGGAATATTTTTTAATCTTTTTGTGTCTTCTTCAATGTCTTTCAAGAGTGATTTGTAGTTTCTAGAATATAGATCCTTTACATCTCTGATTCAGTTAATTCCGAGATAACATATGATTTTTGGTGCTATTGTAAATGGATTGGATTCCCTGATTTGTCTTTCTTCAGTTTTCATTGTTAATGTATAGAAATGCAACAGATTTCTGAGCACTGATTTTGTATCCCGCTACATTACTGAATTGCTCTATAACTTCTAGTAGTTTGGGAGTTGATTCTTTTGGGTTTTCCATATAGAGTATCATGTCATCTGCAATGAGAGACAGTTTGACTTCTTCTTTGCCAATTTGGATACATTTTATCCCTTTTTGTTTTCTGATTGCTGTTGCAAAGACCTCTAGTACTATGTGGAATAATAATGGCGATAGTGGGCATCCTTGTCGTGTTCCTGATCTTAAGGGAAGGGATTCCAGCTTTTCCCCAATGAGAATGATATTTGCTGTAGGCTTTTCATAGATGGTTTTTATGACATTGAGGAATGTACCTTCTATCCCTACACTCTGAAGGGTTTTAATGAGGAAAAGATGCTGTGTTTTGTCAAATGTTTTTTTTTCTGCATCCATTGAGAGGATCATATGGTTCTTGACTCTTCTTGTTGATATGATCTATCACACTGATAGATTTGCAAATGTTGAACCACCCTTGCATCCCAGGGATTAATCCCACTTGGTCAAGATGGATAATCTTTTTAATGTACTGTTGGATCTGATTAACTAGGATCTTGTGGAGAATTTTGGTGTCCATATTCATTAGGGATATTGGTCTGTAATTCTCCTTTTGGATGGGGTGTTTGCCTGGTTTGGGGATTAAGGTGAAACTGGCCTCATAGAATGAGTTTGGTAGTTTTCCTTCTGTTTCTCTTTTTTGAAACAGCTTCAGGTGAATAGGTATTATTTCTTCTTTGAATGTTTGGTAGAATTCCCCGGGGACTCCATCAGGTCCCGGAGTCTTGTTTTACGGAAGGTTTTTGATCACTGCTTCAATCTTTTCATAATTTTTTAAATGATTTTTTATTATATTGTGTTAGTCACCATACAGTACATCCCCGGATTCCGATGTAAGGTTCAATGCTTCATTAGTAGTGTATAACACCCAGTGCACCATGCAATACGTGCCCTCCTTACTACCCATCACCGGTCTATCCCATTCCCCCACTCCCCTCCCCTCTGAGGCCCTCAGTTTGTTTCTCATAGTCCATAGTCTCTCATGTTTCATTCCCCCTTTTGATTACCCCCCCTTTCTTTATCCCTTTCTTCCCCTACTGATCATCCTAGTTCTTATGTTCCATAGATGAGAGAAACCATATGATAATTGTCTTTCTCTGCTTGACTTATTTCACTTAGCATTATCTCCTCCAGTGCCATCCATGTTGCAGCAAATGTTGAGAATTTGTTCTTTTGATAGCTGAGTAATACGTATTGTATATATGGACCACAGCTTCTTAATCCAGTCATCTGTTGAAGGGCACTCGGCTTTCCACGGTTAGCTATTGTGTGAAACGCGTTATAACAATAGGGTGCATATGGCCCTTCTCTTCATTAAGTCTGTGTATCTTTGGGGTAAATACCCAGTAGTAATGGCTGGATCAGAGGTATTCCATTTTTAACTTCTTTTAAGGGACCTCCACACTGTTTTCCAGGAGTGGCTGTACTAACTTGCATTCCCACCAACAATGTAGAGAGGATCCCCTTTCTCCACCTCTCCAGCAATGTGCATTGCTGTTGCCTGCCTTGTCTATTTTTGCCATTCTAACCGAGCGTAAGGTGGTATCTTAGTGTGGTTTTGATTTGAATTTCCCTTGATGGCTAATGATTTTTTGAACATTTTTTCATGTGTCTGTTGTAGCCATTTTATGTCTTCATTGGAAAAGTATCTGTTCATATCTTCGTACCCATTTTTGATTTGTTTATTTGTTTCTCATGTATTGAGTTTGAGAAGTTCTTTGTAGATCTTGGATACCAGCTATTTATTCTATAATTGTCCTTTGCAAATATATTCTCCCGTTCAGTGGGCTGCCTCTTAGTTTTTGATTGTTTCCTTGGCTGTGCAGAAGCTTTTTATCTTGATGAAGTCCCATAAGTTCATTTTATCTTTTTGTTTCTTCTTGCCTTTGGAGATGTGTCATGAAAAAGGTTGCTTTGGCCAATGTCGTAGAGAGTTGCTGCCTGATGTTCTCCTTAGAATTTTGATGGATTCCTGTCTCACTCGAGGTCTCTTCATCCATTTGGAGTTTATTTTTGTGTTTTGGTGTGAAGCGTGGTCAAGTTCATTCTTTTGCATGTAGCTGTCCAATTTTCCCAGCACCATTTATTGAAGAGACTGTCTTTTCCACTCGATGCTTTTTCCTGCTTTACTAGTTAGATTAGTTGCCCAAAGAGCTGGGTCCATTTCTGCCCGTTCTCTCTCTGTTCCATTGGTCTATGTGTCTCTTGTTTTTGTGCCAGACCATGCTGTCTTTGTGATCACAGCTCTTTGTATGTGGTCGCTGCGAATCCTGTATTAATGAAGTGCCCCGCAGCGTTTGCTTTTCCTTTTCGAACTGTTCCTTTGAATGCCGGCCTTTACTTGGCCATACAAATTTAAAAGGACCCCTGTTCAGTTTCTTTGGAAAAATGTCCTCGGTATTTTTTTCAGAATGTTTTATTATCATTATTAGTCACCATACAGTATCATCCCGGTTTTCGCTGTAAGGCCTCGATGATCATTAGTTGTGTATAACACCCAGTGCACCATGCAATATGTGCCCTCCTTACTACCCATCACCCTCTGTCCACTTTCCCCACCCCGTCCCCTCTGTAGCCCTCAGTTTGTTTCCTCATAGTCCATAGTCTCTCATGTTTCATTCCCCCCCTTCTGATTAGCGCCTCCTTTCTTTATCCCTTTCTTCCCCTACTGATCATTCTAGTTCTTATGTTCCATAGATGAGAGAAATCATATGATAGTTGTCTTTCTCTGCTTGACTTATTTCACTTGTATCTCCTCCAGTGCCGTCCATGTTGTGTAATGTTGAGAACTTCGTTCTTTCTGATTGCTGAGTAATATTCCATTGTATATATGGACTACAACTTCTTAATCCAGTCATCCTATTAGGAAGGAGCATCTGGCTCCTTCACGATTTAGCTATTGTGGACATTGCTGCTATGAACATTGGGGTGCATATGGCCCTTTCCTTCCACTACGTCTGTATCGTTGGGGTAAACACCCAGTAGTGCAATGGCATGGCTGGATCATAGGGTAGCTCAATTTTTAACTTTTAAGGGACCTCCACACTGTTTTCCAGAGTGGCTGTACCAACTTGCATTCCCACCAACAATGTGGAGGGATCCTTTCTCACATCCTCTCCAACAATTGTTGTTTCTTGCGTTGTATCTATTTTGCCATTCTAACTGGCGTAAGGTGGTATCTCAGTGTGGTTTTGATTTGAATTTCCTTGATGGCTAATGATTTTGAACATTTTTTCATGTGTCTGTTGGCCATTTGTATGTCTTCATTGGAAAAGTGTCTGTTCATATCTTCTGCCCCATTTTTTGATTGTTTATTTGTTTCTCGTGTATTGAGTTTGAGAAATTCTTTGTAGATTTTGGATACCAGTCCTTTATCTGTAGTGTCATTGCAAATATCTTCTCCCATTCCATTGGGCTGCCTCTTAGTTTTTCTGACTGTTTCCTTGGCTGTTAAGAAACTTTTAATCTTGATGAAGTCCCATAAATTCATTTTTGTCTTTTGTTTCTCTTGCCTTTGGGGATGTATCATGAAAAAGGTTGCTTTGGCCGATGTCGAGTGAGGTTGCTGCCTATGTTCTCCTCTGGGATTTTGATGGATTCCTGTCTGACATCAGGTCTTTCATCCATTTGGGTTATTTTTGTGTATGGTGTGAGATAGTGGTCAAGTTTCATTCTTTTGCATGTAGCTGTCCATTTTCCCAGCACCATTTATTGAAGAGACTTCATCTTTTTTCCTCTGGATGTTTTTTCCTGCTTTATCAAATATTAGTTGCCCAAAGAGCCGAGGGTCCATTTCTGGGCTCTCTATTCTGTTCCATTGGTCTATGTGTCTGTTTTTGTGCCAGTACCATGCTGTCTTTGTGATCACAGCTTTGTAGTACAGCTCGAAATCCGGCATTGTGATGCCCCCAGCTTTGTTTTTCCTTTTCAACAGTTCCTTGGAGATTCGGGGTCTTTTCTGGTTCCATACAAATTTAAGGACTATTTGTTCCAGTTCTTTGAAAAATGTCCTCGGTATTTTGATCGGGATAGCATTGAAAGTGTAGATTGCTCTGGGTAGCATGGACATTTTAACTATGTTAATTCTTCTGATCCATGAGCATGGAATATCTTTCCATCTTTTTATGTCTTCCTCAATGTCTTTTAAGAGTGATTTATAGTTTCTAGAATAAAGGTCCTTTACGTCTCTGGTTAAGTTAATTCCAAGGTAACGTATGGTTTTTGGTGCTATTGTAAATGGGATGGATTCCCTAATTTCTCTTTCTTCGTTCTCGTTATTCATGTACAGAAATGCAACTGATTTCTGAGCATTGATTTTGTATCCCACCACGTTACTGAATTGCTCTATAACTTCTAAATTTTGGGAGTGGCTTCTTTTGGGTTTTCCATATAGTGTACCATGTCATCTGTGAAGAGAGACAGTTTGACTTCTTCTTTGCCGATTTGAATACCTTTGATCCCTTTTTGTTGTCTGATTGCTGTTGCAAGGACTTCTAGTACTATGTTGAATAATAATGGTGAGAGTGGGCATCCTTGTCGTGTTCCTGATCTTAAGGAAAGGCTTCCAGCTTTTCCCCATTGAGAATAATATTTGCAGTAGGCTTTTCATAGATGGCTTTTATGAGATTGAGAAATGTACCTTCTATTCCTACACTCTGAAGGGTTTTAATCAGGAAAGGATGCTGTATTTTGTCAAATGCTTTTTCGGCATCGATTGAGAGGATCATATGGTTCTTGAGTCTTTTCTTGTTGATATGATGTATCACGCTGATTGATTTGCGAATATTGAACCACACTTGCATCCCAGGTATGAATCCCACTTGATCGTGGTGGATAATCCTTTTAATGAACTGTTGGATTCTATTAGCAAGTATCTTGTTGAGGATTTTGGCGTCCATATTCATTAGGGAAATCGGTCTGTAATTCTCCTTTTTGAGGGGGTCTTTGCCTGGTTTGGGGATCAAGGTAATATTGGCCTCATAGAATGAGTTTGGTAGCTTTCCTTCTGTTTCTATTTTTTGAAATAGCTTTAGGAGAATAGGTATTATTTCTTCTTTGAATGTTTGGTAGAATTCCCCAGGAAAACCGTCCGGGCCTGGAGTTTTGTTATTTGGAAGGTTGTTTATCACTGACTCAATTTCTTCATAATTAATTGGCCTGTTTAAGGAATCAATTTCTTCCGGTTTCAATCTTGGTAGTTTATAGGTTTCCAGGAAGGATTCCATCTCTTCCAGATTGCTTAGTTTATTGGCATATAGCTGTTGATAAAAATTTCTAATAATCCTTCCAATTTCAATGGTGTTCGTCGTGACCTCTCCTTTTTCATTCATAATTTTAATAATCTGGGTCCTTTCTCTTTTCTTTTGGATAAGTCTTGCCAGTGGTCTGTCAATTTTATTGATTCTCTCAAAGAACCAGCTTCTAGTCCTGTTGATCTGCTCTACTGTACTTCTGGTTTCTGCTTGATTGATTTCAGCTCTAATTTTGGTCAACTGCTTCCTCGTGCGTGGATTAGGCCTGTCCCTCTGTTGCTGTTCCAGCTTCTTGAGGTGAGAATATAAAAACTGCATTTTAGATTTTTCTATTCTTTTGAGTGAGGCTTGGATGGCTATGTATTTCCCCCTTAGGACTGCCTTTGCAGTATCCCATAGGTTTTGGACTGTTGTATTTTCATTCTCATTGGTCTCCATAAATTGTTTAATTTGATTTTTGATTTCCTGGTTTATCGAGTCATTCCTGAGCAGGATGGTTCTTAGTCTCCAAGTGTTTGAGTTTCTTCCAAATTTTTCCTTGTGGTTGAGTTCCAATTTCAGAGCGTTGTGGTCTGAGAATATGCAGGGGATAATTTCAATCTTTTGGTATCGGTTGAGACCTGTTTTGTGTCCCAGAACATGGTCTATTCTTGAGAATGTTCCATGGGCATTAGAATAGAATGAGTATTCTTTGGTTCTGGGGTGTAGTGTTCTATATATATCTATGAGGTCCAACTCGTCGAGTATGGCATTCAAAGCCTTTGATTCTTTGCTTAGTTTTTGCCAGGGTGTTCTGTCTATTTCTGAGAGTGGAGTGTTGAGGTCCCCTACTATTAATGTATTTTTATTTATATGTCTCTTTATTCTGGTTAAGAGTTGGCTTGTGTATCTTGCTGCTCCCCTGTTGGGGGCATATATATTTATAATTGTCATATCCACTTGTTGAATACTTCCCTTAAGAATAATATAGTGCCCTTCTGCATCTCTAACTATAGTCTGTAGTTTAAAATCCAATTTATCTGATATGAGAATTGCTACCCCAGCTTTCTTTTGAGGTCCATTTGCGTGAAAGATGGTACTCCATCCCCTTACTCTCAGTCTGAATGCATCTTTGGGTTCGAAATGAGTCTCTTGTAGACAGCAAATGGATGGGTCATTTCTTTTTATCCAATCTGCAACCCTGTGGCGTTTTATGGGATGGTTCAAACCATTTACATTAAGACTGATTACTGAGAGATATGATTTTAATGTTGCCATGTTGCCAGTAAAGTCTTTGTTTGTATTGGCTGTGACTTTCTGTTCTGTATCACTCTTGGGGCCTTTTTACTTTTATAGAACCCCCCGTAATATCTCCTGTAGGGCTGGTTTCGTGGTTACAAAATTGGTTAGTGACTGGCGATTCTGAAATGTCTTTATTTCTCCATCAATTCTGAATGACAGCCTTGCTGGATAAAGGATCCTTGGCTGCATGTTTTTCTCTGAAAGAGCTTTAAATATGCTCCCCCAACCCTTTCTCTCATTCCAGGTCTGTGTAGACAGGTCTGACGTAATTCTGATGCTTTTGCCTTGGTACGTGAGAAATTTCTTTGCCCTGGCCGCTTTCAATACTGTATCCTTGCATCTAATATTTGCGAATTGCACTATGACGTGACGTGGCGTAGGTTTGTCGTGGTTGAGCTTGGGAGGGGTCCTCTCTGCCTCTTGGACACGAATGTTTGTTTCCCTTGCTAGATTAGGGAAGTTTTCAGCTACAATTTGTTCAAATATCTCTTCTAGACCTCTGTTTTTCTCCACCCCCTCGGGGATGCCGATGATTCTAACATTGGATCGTTTCATTGAGTCAGTAATCTCCCGTAACCTACATTCGTGGGCGTGGATTTTTTTAAGACCATCTTCTATTTTCATTTTTTCCTCTATTAACCCATCCTCCAATTCACTAACCCGTTCCTCTGCTTCTGCGACCCTGGCCGTCAGAGCCTCTAGTTTTGCCTGCATTTGGCTCATAGAATTTTTAATTTCTGTCAGATTCGCTCTCATTTCTGTCCTTAGGGATTCTATATTCTCAGTAACCTTTTCGTTAATAGTTTTTTCAATTCTACTCATCATTTTGACCATCGTTACTCTGAATTCCATTTCTGATAATTTGGTTACATCTTTTTTTTTTTTTTTTTTTAATGATTTTTTATTATATTATGTTAGTCACCATACAGTACATCCCCGGTTTCCGATGTAAGGCTCGATGATTCATTAGTTGTGTATAACACCCAGTGCACCATGCAATACGTGCCCTCCTTACTACCCATCCCCAGCTTATCCCATTCCCCCACCCTCCTCCCCTCTGAAGTCCTCAGTTTGTTTCTCATAGTCCATAGTCTCTCATGTTTCATTCCCCCTTCTGATTACCCCCCTTTCTTTATCCCTTTCTTCCCCTACTGATCATTCTAGTTCTTATGTTCCATAGATGAGAGAAATCATATGATAGTTGTCTTTCTCTGCTTGACTTATTTCACTTAGCATTATCTCCTCCAGTGCCGTCCATGTTGTAGCAAATGTTGAGAACTCGTTCTTTCTGATAGCTGAGTAATATTCCATTGTATGTATGGACCACAACTTCTTAATCCAGTCATCTGTTGAAGGGCATCTCGGCTCCCTCCACGATTTAGCTATTGTGGACATTGCTGCTGTGAACATTGGGGTGCATATGGCCCTTCTCTTCACTACGTCTGTATCTTTGGGGTAAACACCCAGTAGTGCAATGGCTGGATCATAAGGTAGCTCAATTTTTAACTTTTTAAGGGACCTCCACACTGTTTTCCAGAGTGGCTGTACCAACTTGCATTCCCACCAACAATGTAGGAGGGATCCCCTTTCTCCACATCCTCTCCAACAATTGTTGTTTCTTGCCTTGTCTATTTTTGCCATTCTAACTGGCGTAAGGTGGTATCTCAGTGTGGTTTTGATTTGAATTTCTTTGATGGCTAATGATTTTGAACATTTTTTCATGTGTCTGTTAGCCATTTGTATGTCTTCATTGGAAAAGTGTCTGTTCATATCTTCTGCCCATTTTTTGATTTGTTTATTTGTTTCTCGTGTATTGAGTTTGAGAAGTTCTTTGTAGATCTTGGATACCAGTCCTTTATCTGTAGTGTCATTTGCAAATATCTTCTCCCATTCCGTGGGCTGCCTCTTTGATTTTCTGACTGTTTCCTTGACTGTGCCGAAACTTTTAATCTTGATGAAGTCCCATAAATTCATTGTATCTTTTGTTTCTCTTGCCTTTGGGGATGTATCATGAAAAAGGTTGTTTTGGCCGATGTCGTGGAGGTTGCTGCCTATGTTCTCCTCTAGAATTTTGATGGATTCCCATCGAGGTCTTTCATCCATTTGGAGTTTATTTTTGTGTATGGTGTGAGATAGTGGTCAAGTTTCATTCTTTTGCATGTAGCTGTCCAATTTTCCCAGCACCATTTATTGAAGAGACTTTTTTCCCACCGGATGTTTTTTCCTCCTTGCTCAAATATTAGCTGCACAAAGAGCCGAGGGTCCATTTCTCTGTTCTCTATTCTGTTCCATTGGTCTATGTGTCTGCTTTTGTGCCAGTACCATGCTGTCTTTGTGATCACAGCTTTGTAGTACAGCTCGAAATCTGGCATTGTGATGCCCCCAGCTTTATTTTTCCTTTTCAACAGTTCCTTGGAGATTCATGGCTTTTTCTGTTTCCATGCAAATTTAAGGACTATTTGTTCCAGTTCTTTGAAAAATGTCCTCAGTATTTTGATCGGGATAGCATTGAAAGTGTAGATGGCTCTGGGTAGCATGGACATTTTAACTATGTTAATTCTTCTGATCCTTGAGCATGGAATACCTTTCCATCTTTTTATGTCTTCCTTAATGTCTTTCAAGAGTGATTTATAGTTTCTAGAATATAGGTCCATTATGTCTCTGGTTAAGTTAATTCCAAGGTAACGTATGGTTTTTGGTGATATTGTAAATGGGATGGATTCCCTAATTTTTCTTTCTTCATTCTCATTGTTCGTGTCTAGAAATGCAACTGATTTCTGAGCATTGATTTTGTATCCCGCCACGTTACTGAATTGCTCTATAACTTCTAATAGTTTGGGAGTGGCTTCTTTTGGGTTTTCCATATAGAGTATCATGTCATCTGCAAAGAGAGACATTTTGACTTCTTCTTTGCCGATTTGAATACCTTTGATCCCTTTTTGTCGTCTGATTGCTGTTGCAAAGACTTCCAGTACGATGTTGAATAATAGTGGCGAGAGTGGGCATCCTTGTCGAGTTCCTGATCTTAAGGGAAAGGCTTCCAGCTTTTCCCCATTGAGAATAATATTTGCAGTAGGCTTTTCATAGATGGCTTTTATGAGATTGAGAAATGTACCCTCTATTCCTACACTCTGAAGGGTTTTAATCAGGAAAGGATGCTGTATTTTGTCAAATGCTTTTTCGGCATCGATTGAGAGGATCATATGGTTCCTGAGTCTTTTCTTGTTGATATGATGTATCACGCTGATTGATTTGCGAATATTGAACCACGCTTGCATCCCAGGTATGAATCCCACTTGATCGTGATGGATAATCCTTTTAATGTACTGTTGGATTCTATTAGCAAGTATCTTGTTGAGGATTTTGGCGTCCATATTCATTAGGGAGATCGGTCTGTAATTCTCCTTTTTGATGGGGTCTTTGCCTGGTTTGGGGATCAAGGTAATATTGGCCTCATAGAATGAGTTTGGTAGCTTTCCTTCTGTTTCTATTTTTTGAAATAGCTTTAGGAGAATAGGTATTATTTCTTCTTTGAATGTTTGGTAGAATTCCCCAGGAAAACCATCCGGGCCTGGAGTTTTGTTATTTGGAAGGTTGTTTATCACTGACTCAATTTCTTCATAATTAATTGGCCTGTTTAAAAAATCAATTTCTTCCAGTTTCAGGCAGTTTATAGGTTTATAAGAAGGCATCCATTTCTTCCAAGTTGTTTAATTTATTGGCATAAGGCTGTTGATAAAAGTTTCTAATGATCCTTCCTATTTCATTGTTGTTTGTGACCTCTCCCTTTTATTCATAATTTTATTTATTTGGGTCCTTTCTCTATTCTTTTGAATAAGTCTTGCCAGTGGCTTATTGATCTTATTTATTCTTTCAACGAACCAGCTCCTAGTTCTGTTGATCTGCTCACCTGTGCTCCTGGTTTCTAATTCATTGATCTCTGCTCTAATCTTGGTCAACTGCTTTCTCATGCATGGGTTAGGGCTGTTCTTCTGTTCTTGTTTCAGCTTCTTGAGGTGAGAATATAAAAGCTGCATTTTAGATTTTTCTTCTTTTGAGAGAGGCCTGGATGGCTATGTATTTTCCCCTTACGACTGCCTTTGCACTGTCCCAATGGTTTTGGACCATTGTGTTTTCATTCTCGTTGGTCTTCATAAATTGTTTAAATTGTTTTTTGATTTCCTCATTTACCCAATCATTCTTGAGCAGAATGGTTCTTAGTTTCCAAGTGTTTGAGATTCTTCCAAATTTTTCCTTGTGATTGAGTTCCAATTTCAAAGCATTGTGGTCTGAGAATATGCAGGGAATAATCTCAGTCTTTTGGTGTCGGTTGAGACCTCTTTTGTGACCCAGCATATGATCTATTCTGGAGAACGTTCCATGTGCATTCAAAAAGAATGAGTATTCTGTTGTTCTGGGGTGTAGTGTTTTATATATATATATATATATATATTTATGAGGTCCATCTGGTCTAGTACGGCATTCAAAGCTCTTGTTTCTTTGTTGATTTTCTGCTTAGGTGATCTGTCTATTGCTGAGAGCAGAGTGTTGAGGTCTCCTACTATTAGCGTATTTTTATCTATATGTCTCTTTATTTTGGTTAAGAGTTTGCTTGTGTATCTTGCTGCTCCTTTGTTGGGGACATAGTTATTTATAATTGTCATATCCACTTGTTGGATACATCCTTTAAGAATAATGTAGAGTCCTTCTGTATCTCTAACTACAGTCTTTAGTTTAAAATTCAATCTCTCTGATATGAGAATTGCTACCCCAGCTGTCTTTTGGGGTCCATTGGTATGAAAAATTGTTTTCCATCCCTTCACTTTCAGTCTGGATGTATCTTTAGGTTCAAGATGAGTCTCTTGTAGACAGCAAATGGATGGGTCATGTGTTTTTATCCAATCTGCAATCCTGTGGCATTTTATGGGAGCATTTAGGCCTTTCACCTTGAGAGTGATTATTGAGAGATATGAGTTTAATGATGTCATGTTGCCTATAAAGTCTTTGTTTCTATAGGTTGTAACTTTCTGTTCTGTATCACTCTTGGGGCCTTTTTACTTTTATAGAACCCCCCTTAATATCTCTTGTAGGGCTGGTTTCATGGTTACAAAATTGGTATGTGTCTGATGATTCTAGAAGGTGCTTTTCTCTTCATCTATTCTGAATTTCATCCTTGCTGGATAAAGTATTCTTGCCTGTATGTTCTTCTCATTTAGTACCCTGAATATGTCTTGCTGGCTCTTGCTGGGTTTCCTGGTCTCTGTGGAGAGGTCTGACATTGTTCTGATATTCCTTCCTCCATACATAAGAAATCTCTTCCCCTAACTGCTCTCAGGATGGCTTCCTTGGTTTTAAGATTTGAATGTTTTGCTGTTTTATGCTGGGCATTGTTCTGTTTTCCTTGATCTTGGGAGGGGTCCTCTCTGCCTCTTGAACTCAAATGCTTCTTTCCTTCCCCAAATTAGAGAAATTCTCAGCCAGGATTTGCTCCAATATACCTTATACTGTCTAGTCCTCTCTCTCTACCCACTCAGGGATCCAAATAATTCTGACTTTGGAACATTTCATGGTGTTGTTGATCTCTCTAAGTCTGTTCTCATGGATTTCAAGCTGTTTATCCCAGGAGTCCTCCTGTTCTTTCTTTTCCAGCTGTTTATCTTCTAGATCACTAATTTGTTCTGCCTTATTTATTCTAGCTGTTAGAGTATCCAGTTCAAACAGCATCTCATTCATATCATTTTTAAGGTTGGCCTGATTAGCTCTCATTTCTCCCTTTGAGATTCTATATTCCCACTGATGGTTTTCTCAAGCCCAGCTATTGACTTCATAATTGCTATCTGGAAGTCTATCTCTGACATCTTGCTTATATCCATATCCATTACGTCTGCAGGAGAGGCCATTGTCTCTGGTTCTTTTCTTTGTTGGGAGTTCCTCCTTCTATTCATTCTATTTAGTGATGGTTGAGGAGATGTACAAAATCCAAAATATCAATCACAATCCAGGCAAGATGCACCCTAGGAAAATCCAGAGCTGTTGGAAGCCAGCACCAAAAATACAAGGCCAAAATGAAACCCAAGAATAAAGTTTATAAAATTAAGAAATGAAAAAAATTTAAAGATTAAAAATTTTAAAAAAGAGTAGTGGAGGGGGCTATAATCTCTCAATGTGGGCAAGGTAGGGTGTTTCAGTTCTTCCTGGGTGTATTTTATCTTTGTTGTAGGACACTACTTCCCAAAGTTAGAGGGAAAATAAAACTGGTATATATGTATATAAAGGTAATACTAAATAAGGAAAGAAGGAGTACATTGAAGCTTATATTTATATTTAAAAATATAGGTGTGAAAAAATACAAATTAAAAAGCTATTATGAAATATTTTATATTAAACATCTAGTTGAAATGAGAAAAAGGTAAAAAGAAAAAACAGAGAAGAAACATGAGAAAGAATAAAAAGAAAAAAGTTGTATCTGAGAAATACACCAGTTGTAAGGCAACTCCTGGACCTCAATATCCTATTTCCCCCTGGTTTTGGGGTTTTACAGTTTTATGGGGACCCTAGGGTTGTCTTCTCTTGTTCTTCCAGCTTCCCTTCTGGGGGAGGGGCCTGCTGCACTGTTTTTCAGGCAACCCTGCTTGGGCAGAGTTGCCCTGCCTCCTGTCAGGGACCTGGGCTCTGTGGTAACTGATTCTTTGGGCTTTTGTTCTCTGGCAGCTTTCCATGCCTTTTCAGAGGGTCAGAGCAAAGGAAAATGTCTGCATCCAGACTTCTGCCCCAGGGCAGAGAAACCACAGTCTCTTCTTCTCTGAACCCTCCAGAACATACAGTCTCCATTTCTGTAAGTGCTGTTGAAAACCACAGCCTCCCAAGGACAGTGCATGTCCCCAGCAACCCTCTCAGTGGTCAACTCAGGCCCTCCTTGTCTCTGCCCTTTGTGCTTCTAAAACCAAGAGTGGCTTCTTCTGGTCCATGAGTGCACCCCCTCATCTCCTGGATCCTGTTTGAGCACTGTTATCAGGCCTTTCCCCACCCACTGGTACTGCTCTGCAAGTTATCACAGGTTCCCAGTGCAGGATGCTTTTGTGCTCTGTGTTATGTCACTTTCCAGGGGTCAGCTTATGGCGACTCCCTCCGCCTTCTGTTTATCATCCAATATCTACCCTCAGAATCCCCTCTCCATCCTTCATACCTCATGACCACTGATTTTTCTGCTTGTAAGGATCCAGATACATATTCTTACATTTCAGATGGATTTTGTGGGTGTTCAGAATGGTTTGGTAGATATCCAGCTAAATTCAAGGTACTGGTTGAAAAGGAGTCCCCTACTCCTCCACTATCTTGCCCCCAAGCTCCCAACTTTTAATTTAAGTATGGTTTGACTACAGAAAATATGCATAAGTCTGCTTGTTCAAAGATTCATGATTGGAGATTCTCCATAACTTGTTCAAAGGGAAATTAGAACACTCTTCCCACTTATGCTCAGACTAGGGAAAGATGCAGTATAGGAAAATAAAGACATAAAGAACTGATCTTTCTGAAGATGCTCCAGTGGGGCCCCAGGGATGAGGTGACAGAAATAATTACATTCATCCCTCTCCTCAGAGTGTTGCATAGATTATTGTTGTTAGTATCTGGGATAAAAATGGAAGGACAGAGTGTGAGATGATTCCCCTGAAGCTATGCAAGCTTGTTGATGAAGGTTTTGTGTCTGTCACCCAAGTTCCCTGACCCTGCCCACTGTTCTTTCCTGTACCCCACACTGGTCTCCTCACATCACATCCACTTCACACATTTTTGGTCTTGTCAAGAGTTTTTGCAATAACAGCCATCTCATTAATGATCCAAAGGAGAGAGGTGTTCTGATCAGTCTATACAAGAATGGCCCTCACAAAAGGCTTTTAGCCTTAAACAACAAATCATGCAGTTCTGCGAGCAACACAACCTGCTCAGATGTTGTTCATAGCTTAGCACTTCTTTATTTATTATTATGTATTATTATAATATATAATATGTATTATTATATAAAGTATAATAAAAATAAAATAATAGTAATCAAAATGAACAGACTTCTTCCTGTTGGTTATCGTGTTTTTCAACTTACAATTAACAAATGTTCTTTGCAAATCGAGTAACTGATTAGTAACTGATTCATTTGGTGGAGGCAGCTGTGTCAATTTGTGTGTGCAAATGTTCCAGAGGAATAAAGCCATTTCAAAGAAACCTATGACCATCTACCCTTCTCAGGTAACAATGATACAAGGGCCTATTCTTTATTCAGTCCTCCACTATTTGGAAACTGAGAAACCAGCTGTGTACCTACCTTGAGTTGTTGAACATAGAGGTGGAAAAATGGGTGCACATCTACTCTTCTTCACTTTATAAATGAGAAGACTGAATGCTGAAGTCATTGAATTAATTATGAATAGATTCAAATCCAGAGCTCAGCCCTCATTCCACACTTGTACTCACTGCTGTGTGAAGGGGAAGGAGCCACACCTACTCAGGGACTGTGGAGAGGGATACTGAAATGCCTTTCCACATCACACACTTTTTGAACAGTTGTCCTGTGTACAACTCTGGCACGGACCAAAGTGCTTTAAAAATACTCTACTGGTTCTGCATTTCCCAGCATATTCTACAATTAGGTTGGAGTCATGTGATTGATTGATTCTGACCAATGGGTTGTGAGCAGAGTGATACCTGAGACACTTCTGGACCCAAACATATAAGAGCTGCTGTGCAGCCTTCTGCTGTCTCCTGCCCAGTGATCCTGTAAGCCATCTGCCTCTGTAGTGGCACTACAGCCAGAGGGAGCTTGGATTCCCAGATCATAGGGTAGAGGATGGTCTCATCAGCCTACCTCAGACTTTGAGTGTATGAGAAAACAAAAACAAAACAAAACAAAACAAAAAAACACCTGGCTGTTCTAAGCTATTGAGTTTCAAGATTTCTTGTTACTGCAGTGTGTCTTAGAGTAACCTGACCAATATAGCAACATTGTACTCCGAAATATGGAGAGTAATAAAAGGCATCAGGGAAACTCACTATTTGATCTACCATAATGGTTCTCAATCTGTAGCTCTTAGACTAGCAGCATCAGCACCAACCAAGCAAACATTAGTTTTCAAGCTCCATTCCAGTCTTATAGATTGCTGCAGCCTAGAATTTGAGAACCATTGACCTAAAAGGTGACATATGCACAGCACATTCACAGTTTTTCCAGGTACCTGTGTTTGCAATAAATACCTCAGGAGATCAAGAATCTTCTGACTGAATTCACTGGTCTTTTTGCTGATGCATTCTCTTCCATCTCTGAGCACCTCTGAAAACAAGGGCATCATTCCACATTTCCAGCTGCCTTCTGTCTCCCCCCAAAAGACCCTCATCAACTGATAATGGGTAAAACCCTAGACCAAAGGGAACAGGTCTAATCTTTCTTCCATATGGGACATATGGAAGATACATATTTGAGGGCAGGTCTTGACTTCTCTTAACTGCCAACACCATCTTTTCTGCAGGCTAGAGCCCCCATTCGTCAAGGGCAGAAACACCACTTTTTGAAAAGCTGAAAGTACATGCTTTCCAGGGAGGGTCCATAATTTACTCTCATAGTTGGGCATTTGGAGTCAAAGTTTAAAAATGACACAAAAGAATACGCAAAGGAAGATGCTTATGATGTCGCTGTACTTGGCAAATCTCTAACCACCTTCTGAACATGGTTATAAGGGAGAGACAAAGAGGTTCCCTAGGCAGACAAGAAAATCTTCCACCAGACATGAAGGTACATGGAGCCCAATATTTCTTTTGATTTTTAATTTTCCCCTTGAAACACTTGTTCCTCATGAAACACAATGGTAGTAATTAATATTGCATGTAGAAGAAATGTTCTTTTGTCAAAAGTTAAAGCAAGCCTTCAAGCACCTAACATCTTGTTTGAAATAAGAAACAGTGAGG
Organism: Ursus maritimus; assembly: GCF_017311325.1. Lineage (NCBI taxonomy): Eukaryota > Metazoa > Chordata > Mammalia > Carnivora > Ursidae > Ursus > Ursus maritimus. The sequence goes on from NW_024424675.1 coordinate 804,100, forward strand.
CTGAAACACAAGACAATTACAAGAGACTAATGTCTAGTCTAGGTCTTTGCTTTTAAAAAAGGTAATAAAAGGTATCAGGGAGACTCAGTCCTCAGTCAGGACTGAACAGGGCAGGGGCTTAGGGTATAAGCACTTGGTGTTCAGGTGGCATCTGACAACAGCATCTGAGGATTTGTTTTCCTAGTGGTGTGGGTGAAGGAAGGCAGGATGGATCAGAGGCAGCAAAGGCTCCCAGCATGGCCTTGGCTGTAGGCTGGGAATCTGAGGGTCATTCTGAGTGTGGGGGGAGCCAATGCTAAGCAGGGGTTGCATTGTCTGCCTGGGCTGGAGTGTGGTTATAGCAGGATCAAGGGAAATCTTTTCCCCCACAGTGACATGTGACCTCATGTTCAAGGGTCCTACACCAAGGGATGTGTCCTCTTTTCTCCAATAAACACGGCCCCACAAGGGAAGGGAGGAAAGGAGTGAGGCACAGACCAAAGAAGAAGACTATCAGACACCATTGCACACACAGGGTGACAGCAAACAGACAGAGGTAAAGTGGAAGATTGGTTAAAATAGGTGAAGAACAGCTGGTATGTCTGTTCCTGAGAGCAGCCTGACACCTGATCCTACTGCATGATTGGAAGACCCAGGGGTGTCTAAACCCTTATTCCATAAAACAAATCCTCACAGGCTGACAGTAGTATTTATTCTTTATAATAATTAGCATGTTTTTAAAGTCTTTCTGAGAGATACAAAGGAAAGTGAGGACCAGACACAAGGAATGGTCAGCTGGGGTCTAACATTTATTGATCAGTGGACACCTCTGTCTTGGGTCATCTGCTGTCATCAACATTGTTTTTCCAATCTAGTAATACATCTGTTTCCTAAAAGCTGACATTTGCCTAAACCCAGCAATTAGAAAATGTCAGTTTGCATCTGATATGATTTATGTGGGTCGCAGACTCCCTCAACATTCATTTAAAATGTTCATGACTTCTCAGGTGGGACAAAACCAGACGTGGCATTTTCCACTTGATGCCTTGCCTGTGATAGTGGCCTTGATCTTATTCCAGGAGTCCACTGTGCAGGCTGCAGTGGCCTCTTGGCTTGCCTGTGGCACTTTTATGAATAGTAATGGAGAGTAGGGCTGCCCTTACCTCCTGTCCTCAAGAAAATTCTGACATCTGATTGCTTAGGCACAAATTCACTTCTGTCCCATGTTGCCTTAAGAATTCAGAGCCCACATCCACATTGGGAGGATCATATCCAAGTGTCCCAGGAGCTGAGCCTCTCTCTCTCTCTCACAGGCAGCATGCAGCACACAGCACACAGCACACAGCAGCTGCACACACACACACACACACACACACACACACACACACACACACGAATTCACATGCATTTTTATTATTCCTCTCCTGTAATCCATGGTGGCAGGTTGAAATTAGCGAGGATCACATGTTTTCACACAGGAGCAAAAGTGAGTAGTTGTTTTGGAATTAGCCTGAGCTGGGGTCAACATTGGATCTGTCATATTATGTGACCTCTTTAAGTCACACTGGTTTTGCTGTATAATGGAGAACATCTAAGTACTTGCTTCCTAAAATTTTATAAGAATTAGAGATACTGTATGAAAAGGGCTTTGTGCATTACCTAATTCATTGATGTTGTTTTTTTACCTTGTTCATTGTTTTAACTGTTTTTTTTTAACACTTTAAAATATAACCATGAGTTGGTCATGAAATTAGTTTAGTGCATTGTAGCCAAACTAAAAAGTGACAGAATTAAATAGAAGATATCAGAGTACATTGCATATAATGAGGTTAAGTATTTACAGCATGTTCTATTTTCAAAAATAACCTCAAAAAAATCTCACATCCCATGTGCTCCTCTAGAATGGGAACATCTTGCTCTACCACCAAGAGGTGTGGTCTAATTCCCCCCGCCTTGAATCAGAGCAAGACTGTGATTACTTGGAGTAACAAAATATGGTAGAAGTAACCTGTGATTTCTAAGTCTGAGTTATAAAAATGTCATGTCTACCTTGTCAGCTAGAACCTTCAATCTTGGAGCATGAAACTGCCATGTTACAAGTCAGGCTACCCCAAGACTGCCATATTATGATGAAGCCCATGTCACATGGAGAGGCCATGTGCAGGTGCTCCAGTCCTAGGCACTGAGTCATCCCAGCCCAGGCACTGGACATGAGTGAAACCATTTTGAAATCCTCCAGATTAACCTATCTGCCAGCTGATAACCATTGAGTGGCCTCAGTTGGTGCCACAAGGAACAAAATAATTGCCCACCTAAACCCTGCTTGCATCCTTGCCCACAGAATTCATGACTATAACACAATGGCAACCATTTTAAGTCTACATTTTGGGGTAACTTGTTATTTCAGTGTACATCCTGGCTAAGAAAGTAAAAAGCGTTCTTTACTATGTGTCTAACACTTTTTTAAAAAGTTTGAAAACTTCTGGTATAGACCAAAGTGAACGTGCAAGTGTTCAATACATGTTAGCTGTTATTATCTTAAAATTGTTTTAGGTTTGCCAAGATTTCTCATGATCTTTATTATTTTTTCACCCTTAGAGTAGTTGTATATGTAACCTTGGGCAAGCACTTAACTTCTCTATACCACTGTTTCTTCACCTGCACACTGAGGATAACAGGACCTTCCTTACAGGGCTGTTTTGAAGTTTAAATGAGTTAACATTTATAAATTTCTCAGAACTATGCCTCGAACAGGGCAAGCCCTATATAAAGGTCTTTTAAATAGAATGTGTGAGTCACTGGGTGGAAATTATCTTTGTGATAGTGATAAGGGAAATAGGGGTGAGAAAAAAAATAAGAGACTTGTCTGGGACAAGAGTCAGTGGTGGGAAAAACAGGATTTGAGCCTAGATCTTCTGGATGTACAGTGGGTATTCTTTGCAGCATTTAGTGGGATCCCTGGGCTTCCCACTCAATAGTGTGATGGAATCAATGCATTTTATAGCTCTCCATTTGGAGTTTGAGAATTCTGAATTAGTCAGGTCCTCCAGAGAAGCAAAACCTAATATATATATAAGCTTTTATAGAAGGCATACAAAAGAAAATGCATTATGAGGAACTGGCCCCTGAGAATATGGAGGCTGAGAATTTCCATGATCAGATGTCTGCAGAGTATAGACCCAGGAAGCCAGTGATGTGAGGATGAAGGCCTAAGAACCTGGGGGTGCTTATAGTATAAATCCTAGTCTGAGGGCAGAAGAAGATCAAAGGGAAGAAATCACATTCCTCTTTAGGACAGCAAAATCTGCTACATCTCAACCCAGATCATAGTGATTATAACACCATCAGTCTTAGCTGCCAGAAACAGCATTTACTAAGGGACTGCACATCTAATTTTCAAATGAGAAACTAAACAAAGCCAAAATTACACACCTGAGGCTATGTTTTATAGGTTTAGCAGGAACATCTTGTTCACGCTCCCTTGATTTGGGTCCAAATATCCATTTTGTCCTGTAATTGAAGTTTGCACTCACTCAATGTGACATTTACCTTTTGGATCCACACAGCAGTGATGCACACCGACTCCAATATCTGGAGAGCAAACACAGCAGATCCTGCTACACTGACCCAGCGAAATTCTAGAAATGCCTCTAGAAGATGAATTTTTCCTGAAGAGACCTGAGTGTGTGTGTTGTGATCTCCCTCTGAGCACAGCCAACACTGATTTCTGGAAACTACAGAAAAGAAAAGAAGGATGGGGCTTACCAAGCCACACCAAGGAGAAACAGAAGCAGATGGCAGTGTGAATCTGGGGAGGCTGTGTGTCATTAGAACTCACAGGCAAGTCCATTTCCCATACCTCACTCACCAGGTTTTTGGGGAGGGTTGACTCAAAAGCTGACCCTTTGCTTAGCTCTGTCCTTAGGGAAGAACAGCCCGGCATTCTACAGGATTTGCTTCTGGGTTCGGAACATTTCTTTTGCAGGGTTGCAGCCTGGTGCATTACAGTCCCATTTATTAAAGTGCAGACATCTAACACCTGACTCAAAATCACCTGGGGGGGGGGCAAAATTAAATATAAACTGTTAAATCAACAAATATGTTTGTTCCTGACTTTGTGGAAAGATTCTCTAATATCTAAGACAGACCTTTCCTTCTTTGAATCTTATAGGTTTGGCACAATAAGCTGGGAGAATATAATAGAAGAGCTGTTTTACTCAAGGAAGTTTTGATGATGAAGACAGGCTTGAGGACAACTTTTCAACTTTCCATTAATCAGAATTCAGAGTATGAGTATTGATGGAGGCCAAATGGAATCTCTTCTGCCAGATTCTAGAAATATCTTCTCCATCATTTGAAGCCTTAGGCTCATTTTGTCCTTCACTGTGAATAAAGTTGTCAGCAGATGCTTAATATCTTTGCTTAAGGTTCACATTCCTGGCTTTGGATGGCTTTAGATCAAGTCTGGTAGGAAAACCATACAAAATACAAGAAAATGCTTGCTGAACTAACCTTCAGAGAAGGAAAGCAGCCCTCAAATGGGAAATCTATTCTCCATTCTGACATCACTGCTTGGGTGTTCATTTCTCCCTCTGAAAACAGGGATGTCATCCTTGTCTTCCTCAGCAAGATTGCATGAGTATCCTTGTCTGTGAAATATTTGAGGATTCTCTTGAGGAAGGTGTTCTATTAGCACCCAGAGTCTTCCTGTTGGAGGAAACTGGGGCTGACATGGCTGGAACTCCACATTACACTAGATCCATCAAGAGACATCAATTAGCCATTAGGGTAAGTAATTAAAATGCATTATAATGAATCTGAGTTTTGGTAATCATCATAATTAAGTGTTTATATTATATCAGGGTGCTGATTAAGTGACTTCAATTTTATACGCATGACTCTTAATGATCTTTCTTTTGAATGATCAAGATGCTTTAAGCTTCAGAAGAAATTGGGGATCCCTACACTCTTGGCAGGAAACATACCAAAACCACAGAGTGCCTGGGGACAAAAAATTATCCATTGGGAATCAGCAAAGAGCAAAGGAAAGTATTCCTTTTTTATTGTAATTTTTATGTGTACTTATGTATTTATTTATGTATGTATTTATTATGTTATGTTAGTATTCTTTTTTAAAATAATTTTTATTTTGTTATATTAGTCACCATATAACATCCCATTTTTGATGCAATGTTCCATGATTCATTATTTGCATATAACACCCAGTGCATCATGCAATATGTGCCCTCCTTAATACTCATCACCGGCCAATCCCAATCCCCCACCCTTCTCCCCTCTGAAGCCCTCAGTTAGCTTCCCAGACTCTGCAGTCTATCATGGTTCATTCCCCCTTCTGTTTACCCCCCCTTCATTCTTCCCTTACTATTTCTTATGTTCCATAAATGAGTGAAACCATATGATAATTGCCTTTCTCTGTTCGACTTATTTCGCATAGCGTAATCTCCTCCAGTCCTGTCCATGTTGCTGCAAAATGTTGTGTAATCATTCTTTCTGATGGCTGAGTAATATTCCATTGTATACATGGACCACATCTTCTTAATCCAGTATCTGTTGAAGGTCATCTCAGCTCCTTCCACAATTCAGCTATTGTGGACAATGCTGCTATGAACATTGGGGTGCATATGGCCCTTCTCTTCACTACGACTGTATGTTTGGGGTAAATACCGAGTAGTGCAATGACTGGGTCATAGGGTAGCTCAATTTTTAACTTTTAAGGGACCTCCACACTGTTTTCCAAAGTGTTGCGTTCCCACCAACAGTGTAAGAGGGATCTCCATTCTCCACATCCTCTCCAGCATTTGTTGTTTCCTGCCTTGTCCATTTTTGCCATTCTAACTGGCATAAGGTAGTATCTCAGTGTGGTTTTGATTTGAATTTCCCTGATGGCTAATGATTTTGAATATTTTTTCATGTGTCTGTTAGCCATTTGTATGTCTTCATTGGAAAAGTGTCTGTTCATATCTTCTGCCCATCTTTTGATTTGATTATTTGTTTCTTGTGTATTGAGTTTGGGAAGTTGTTTGTAGATCTTGGATACCAGTCTTTTATCTGTAGCATCATTTGCAAATATCTTCTCCCATTCCTTGGGCTGCCTCTTAATTTTTTTGACTGTTTGCTTGGCTGTGTAGAAGCTTTCTATCTTGATGAAGTCCCGCAAGTTCATTTGTCTTTTGTTTCTCTTGCCTTTGGAGATGTGTCATGAAAAAAGTTCCTGTGGTCTATGTCAAACAAGTTGCAGCCTATGTTGTCCTACGGGATTTTGATGGATTCCTGTCTCACATCGAGGTTTCATCCATTTGGAGTTTAACTTTGTGTATGGTGTGAGAGAGTGGTCAAGTTTCATTCTTTGGCATATAGCTGTCCAATTTTCCCAGCACCATTTATTGAAGAGACTGTCTTGTTTTCACTGGATGATTTTTCCTGCTTTGTCAAAGATTTGTTGCCCAAAGAGCCGAGGATCCATTTCTGGGTTCTTTATTCTGTTCCATTGGTCTATGTGTCTGTTTTTGTGCCAGTACCATGCTGTCTTTGTGATCACAGCTTTGCAGTGTAGCTTGAAATCTGGCAATGTGATGCCCCTGGGTTTGTTTTTCCTATTCAACAATTCCTTAGTGATTCGGGGTCTTTTCTGGTTCCACACAAATTTAAGGGCAGTTTGTTCCAGTACTTCAAAAAATGTCATTGGTATTTTGATTGGAATGGCATTGAAAGTGTATATTGCTCTGGGTAGCATAGACATTTTAACTATGTTAATTCTTCCGATCCATGAGCATGGAATATTTTTCCATCTTTCTGTGTGTTCTCCAATGCCTTTCAGGAGTGATTTGTAGTTTCTAGAATATATATCCCTTACGTCTCTGGTTAAGTTAATTCCGAGATAACATATGATTTTTGGTGCTATTGTAAATGGAATGGATTCCCTAATTAATCTTTCTTCAGTCTCATTGTTCATGTCTAGAAATGCAACTGATTCCTTAGCATTGATTTTGTATCCCGCTGCATTACTGAATTGCTCTATAAGTTTTAGTAGTGGGGGTGGAGTCTTTTGGGTTTTCCATATAGAGTATCATGTCATCTGTGAAGAGAGACAGCTTGACTTCTTCTTTGCTGATTTGGATAACTTTTATTCCTTTTTATTGTCTGATTGATGTTGCAAGGACTTCTAGTACTATGTTGAATAATAGTGACGAGAGTGGGCATCCTTGTTGTTTTCCTGATCTTAAGGGAAAGGCTTCCAGCTTTTCCCCATTGAGAATGATATTTCCTGTAGGCTTTTCATAGATGGTTTAAGACACTGAGGAATGTACCATCTATCCCTACGCTCTGAAGGGTTTTAATCAGGAAAGGATGTTGTATTTTGTCAAATGCTTTTCCTGCATCAATGGAGAGGCTCATATGGTTCTTGACTCTTTTCTTGTTGATATGATATCACACTGATTGATTTGTGAATGTTGAACCCCCCCTTGCATCCCAGGGATGAATCCCACTCGGTCATAATGGATAATCCTTTTAATGTACTGTTGGATCCTATTAGCTAGGATATTGTTGAGAATTTTGGAGTCCATATTCATCAGGGAAATCAGTGTGTAATTCTCTTTTTGGATGGGGTCTTTTCCTGGTTTGGGGATCAAGGTGATACTGGCCTCAAAGAAAGAGTATGGTAGTTTTCCTTCTGTTTCTATTTTTTGAAAGAGTTTCAGGAGAATAGGTATTATTTCTTCTTTGAATGTTTGGTAGAATTCCCCGGGGAATCCATCAGGCCCTGAAGTCTTGTTTTTCGGGAGGTTTTTGATCACTGCTTCAATCTCTTCAGAATTAATTGGTCTTTTTAAGAAATCAATTTCTTCCTGCTTCAGTCTTGGTAGTTTGTAGGTTTCCAGGAAGGCATCCATTTCTTCCAGGTTGTTTAGTTTATTGGCATAAAGCTGTTGATAGGGGCGCCTGGGTGGCTCAGTCGTTGGGTGTCTGCCTTCGGCTCAGAGCGTGATCCCAGGGTTCTGGGATCGAGCCCCACATCGGGCTTCTCTGCTGGGAGACTGCTTCTTCCTCTCCCACTCCCCCTGATTGTGTTCCCTCTCTCGCTGGCTGTCTCTCTCTGTCAAATAAATAAATAAAATCTTTAAAAAAAAAGCTGTTGATAAAAGTTTCTAATGATCCTTCCTATTTCATTGGTGTTGGTTTTGACCTCTCCCTTTTCATTCATAATTTTATTTATTTGGGTCCTTTCTCTATTCTTTTGAATAAGTCTTGCCAATGGGTTATCAATCTTATTTATTCTTTCAAAGAACCAGCTTCTAGTTCTGTTGATCTGCTCTCCTGTGCTCCTGGTTTCTAATTCATTGATCTCTGCTCTAATCTTGATCAACTGCCTTCTCGTGCATGGGTTAGGCCTGTTCTTCTGTTCCAGCTCCAGCTTCTTGAGGTGAGAATATAAAAACTGCATTTTAGATTTCTATTATTTTGAGTGAGGCTATGTATTTTGGATGGCTATGTATTTTCCCCTTAGGACTGCCTTTTCACTGTCCCATATGTTGTGGACTGTTGTGTTTTCATTCTCGTTGATCTCCATAAATTGTTTATGTTGATTTTTGATTTCTGGTTTATCGAATCATTCTTGAGCAGGATGGTTCTTAGTTTCCAAGTGTTTGAGATTCTTCCAAATTTTTCCTTGTGATTGAGTTCCAATTGCAAAGCATTGGGTCTGAGAATATGCAGGGAATAATCTCAGTCTTTTGGTATCAGTTGAGACATGTTTTGTGACCCAGCATATGATCTATTCTGGAGAAAGTTCCATGTGCATTTGAAAAGAATGTGTATTCTGTTGTTCTTGGGTGTAGCGTTCTATATATACCTATGAGGTCCATGTGGTACAGTATGACATTCAAAGCTCTTCTTTCTTTGTTGATTTTATGCTTAGGTGATTTGTCTATTGCTGATAATGGAGTGTTGAGGTCCCCTACTATTAACGTATTATTATCTATATGTCTCTTTATTCTGGTTAAGTGTTGGCTTGTGTATCTTGCTGCTCCCCTTTTGGGGACATAGATATTTATAATTGTCATATCCACTTGTTGGATACATCCTTTAAGAATAATATAGTGTCCTGTGTTTCTAACTGCACACTTTAGTTTAACATCTATTCTGTCTGATATGAGAATTGCTACCCCAGCTTTCTTTTGAGGTCCATTGGCATGAAAAATGGTTTTCCATCCTTTCACTTTCAGTCTGGATGTATCTTAGGTTCAAGATGAGTTTCTTGTCGACAGCAAATGGATGGGTCATGTCTTTTTATCCAATCTGCAACCCTGTGGTGTTTTATGGGACCATTTAGGCCATTCACAATGAGAGTGATTATTGAGAGATATGATTTTAATGATGTCATGTTGTTTTAAAGTCTTTGTTTCTATAGATTGTATCTTCCATTCTGTATCACTCTTGGGGCCTTTCTACGTTTATAGTACCCCCCTTAATATCTCATGTAGGGGTGGTTTGGTGGTTACAAATTCCTTCAGTGTCTGCTGATCCTGGAAGGTCCTTATCTCTCCATCAATTCTGAATGACAGCCTTGCTGGATAAGGGATCCTTGGCTGCATGTTCTTCTCAGATAGAACTTTGAGAATACCCTGCCAACCCTTTCTAGGCTGCCAGGTGTCTGTAGACAGGTCTGATGTTATTCTGATATTTTTCCCTCTGTACGTAAGGATTTTCTTTCTCCTGGCCACTTTCAATACATATCCTTGGATCTAATATTTGCGAATTGCACTATGACATGACGTGGCATAGGTTTGTCGTGGTTGAGCTTGGGAGGGGTCCTCTCTGCCTCTTGGACACGAATCCTTGTTTCCTTTGCCAGATTAGGGAAGTTCTCAGCTACAATTTGTTCAAAAATCTCTTCTAGACTTCTCTCTTTCTCCATCCCCTTGGGGATGCTGATGATTCTGACATTGGAATGTTTCTTTGAGTCAGCAATCTCCCGTACTCTATATTCTTGAGATTGGATTTTTTTGAGCCAAGTTTCTGTTTTAACTCTCTCTTCTACTATCCCATCCTCCAATTCACTAATTCGTTCTTCTGCCTCATTTACCCTGGCTGTCAGACCATCTACTTAGGCTGCATTTGATTCATAGCATTTTTAATTTCTGCCAGACTCACTCTCATTTCTGCCCTAGAGATTCTATATTCTTGTTAATATTTTCATTAATAGTTTTTTCAAGCCTACACATCATCTTGACCATTGTTAATCTGAACTCCATTTCTGACAATTTGGTTATATTCATATCCATCAGTTCTGTGGCAGAGGCCACAGACTCATTATGTTTTCTTTGCTGTTGGGGATTTCTCCTTCTCATCATTCTGATGAGGAGAGATTGTGGTGATGGCCAGAGCCCAAATTATTGACCAGGACCCAGGCAGTGTGCACTTGTTTTATAGGGACCTTAGGGATGTGGGCTTCTTGATTTTTCAGCCTGCCTTCTGGGCGAAGTGCCTGCCGCGCTGATATTCAGCAACCCGGTTTGGGTAGAGTTGCCCTGTCCCCTGAGAGGGGGAATGGGGATATGCACAACATGAGCCGGTATTTCCGGGCTTTTGTTCTCTGGTGGCTTTCCCTGGTGGTTTTCTGTGCCTTTTCTGAGAGTCAGTGCAGCAGTGGCTGTATCCTAGCCTCTGTCTCAGAACAGAGAGATCACAGGCTGCTCACCACTGAGCTCTCTTGGCCACTTTAACTCTGTTTCTGTCAGTGCTGCTAAAAACCTTGTAGCATCCCAGTATGTGCACCCCACAGCCTTTGTCTGAGCCCTCACTTCCAGGGCCAGCGCGCCTCTGTCCTTTGTGCTTCTAACACTGCCAGCCGCCCCCAGTTCCCACATGCAATCCTGAGCTCCCTGTTTCTGTATGGTTCATGTGTGCTCCAGAGCGCCTGTTTTCAGTCTGGTCGGTATGTGCTCTCCAGTTTCTGGTATTAGTCTGGTTCCAGTCAGTGCTCCAGAGCTCCAGTTTTCAGTCTAGTTGTGCGCGCGTTCCCGAGCTCCTGGTTTTAGTCTGGTGCCAAAGAGCGCTCCGGGGCTCTGGTTTTCATTCTGGTTGCGTGTGCACTCCTGAGCTCTCGGTTTCAGTCAGGTTTGAGTGTGCACTCAGGAGCGCCAGTTTTCAATCCAGTTGCACGTGCATTCCCAGGCTTATGGTCTCAGTCTGCTCTCTCAGGGATGCCGGTCCTCGAGTCCAGCCTGCTCTCCAGTGCAAGTGACTACTGCTTCGCAGCGCCCGAGCACATCAGCTCCCTGCCCCTTCCATTTATCTTCCAATATCTGTGTGCGAATTCACGGCTCCCCCCTGCGTACCTCAATATTCAGTGCTGGAGATGTTTGTTTGTAGAGTTCCAGATGTATCTTCCTGTGTCTCAGGCTGATTCCGTGGGTTTTCAGGATGGTCTGGTAGATATCCAGCTCGACTTGAGACCAGCTGAGAAAGGGTCTCCTACTCCTCTGTCATCTTTTCTCCTCCTTGCAGAAAGTGGTTACTTTTCTGTTCATCGAGTTTCTGCTACTCTTTCTTCGTTCTGCAGTTGCTTTCATAGGTATTCAGAATGGTTCGGTAGCTCTCTAGCTGAATTCCTGGGACCAGACGAACTTTAGGTCTCCTGCTCCTCTGCCATCCTGGAATGCCCCCTATGTTATGTTAGTGTTCTAAACCAAGTTTATTCCAGAGATGCCAATGTGCCAAAAAAGAGATGACTGCAACAAAGCCAGACTGTTTTCTGGAATCTGATGATTGGAAATAGTATTGGAACTTGTTTTGCTTTTTCTGAAAGTATGTCAGAGTGGCTTCAGATTTTTGTGCCTCTCAAAAAACTGACAGCACCAGAGGATGCCTAGTGTGTAGCGGGAAGTGGGAGAGAAACAAATGTCCAAGAGGCCAGAAGTAGAGTATTCTGCCCTTAGCCCCTGCCCCATCGCTGTCGCTGCATTGTGTTGACTCTATGATTATTGGGAACTTGTTTTTTTTTTAAATGTTTTTTAATTATATTATGTTAGTCACCATACAGTACATCCTTGGTTTCTGATGTGAAGTTCGATGATTCATTAGTTGCGTATAACACCCAGTGCACCATGCAACACGTGCCCTCCTTACTACCCATCACTGGTCTATCCCATTCCCCCACCTCCCTCCCCTCTGAGGCCCTCAGTTTGTTTCTCATAGTCCATAGTCTCTCATGTTTCATTCCCCCTTCTGATTACCCCCCCTTTCTTTATCCCTTTCTTCCCCTACCGATCATCCTAGTTCTTATGTTCCATAGATGAGAGAAATCATATGATAGTTGTCTTTCTCTGCTTGACTTATTTCACTTAGCATTATCTCCTCCAGTGATGTCCATGTTGTAGCAAATGTTGAGAACTCGTTCTTTCTGATAGCTGAGTAATATTCCATTGTATATATGGACCACAACTTCTTAATCCAGTCATTACCAGGGAACTTCTGCGAGTTCCCTTCATACATCACCTAATGCATCCTGCAATGCATGCAAAGAAATAACATAATGTTTAATTTGTAATCAACTATAGTACTTCTGAAAAAAAAGATAAAATACTATTCTTTTGTCTTTTTCATGTTTAAAATACCAATGACTTCCATTATCTAACCCAGAAAAGGCAGATCACAGCCAAAACATGGAAAGAAACAGAAGTTTATGTTGGCTTTTCGTTTTTCTGGTGAGCTAATTAAGGTTTATGGGATTTTAGGGTAATTTTGACTATATACAATTTTGTCTTACATAGAAAGGCCTGAGAACATAGGACTATGAATCCCACCTTCTCTCCCCCTGATCCCCCAGAGTTTTATTACTAAACTCATCATAAGACCTCTTGATATAAGAGATGACCACTCTCCTGTAAGTCACTCACCCTAAGAGCAGGAAGGTCATCATTATCTTCTCTTGCTTTTTCACTGCCTCACCTAATCACTAGGACGATATTCCCAAATCTTTCCTGTGCATCTCCTCCTCTCTGTCCTCACTGAAACAGCCTTAACAGGGTCATTCTCTCTGACCTTAACTATTGTATTTTCTCCTAATTTCTTTCATGATTATAATATTTACTCCATTTAGTTACGAGGATGAATTTTATGTTATACAATATGATAATATTTGCTCCTTGTTTAAAATCAATGCCTTTTATTCTCCCAGTAAATAGCAAAAATGAATTAGCCTTCTTTAAAATGTTTTCCATGATTAGCTTCTGTCTCTCACCTGCTTAGCCATCACAGACCTCCAGTTATAAAGAAGTGTTTACAGTTACCCAATACTCTATACCTTCTCACGTTCCCATGCTTTTGAATACACATAGGACCATGTCAGCTGCTTAAAGTCCACTGGCTTCCCATAGCTCTTAGAATAATTGCCCAAGTTTTAACATAGTCAATTGGCCATAGGGTGTTCCAAACTCTGCTTTTCTGCACTGTGGCATGTCATACCATGTCTCCTCCCATTATTCCAGATGTTCCAGCCGAGCCTAGACTTACTCACTTTTGAGAGATCATCACCTCAGGGAAGACTTTGCTGAATTCTTTCACTGAGTTAGAGCACCACATACGTCTGCTTTATGGAACTTAAACTATGGCTATAAATTTATATTTATGTTCATATGTTCATTGCTTCCTTCACTAACTGTAAGTTCTATGAAGGCAACAACCTTGTCTTGGTGTTGTTTGTTAGTTTACATACAGTCCTCATTATTTTTTCACTAATATTAGCACAACATCTGGCATGCTGTGGAAGCTCAATAAGTGATAGTTTAATAAATTAATAAATTTTAGCATTCCTTGAGATTTTTAAAAATTTTTTTTATTACATTATGTTAATCACCATACGGTACATCCCTGGTTTCTGATGCAAGGTTCGATGATTCATTAGTTGCGTATAACAACCAGTGCACCATGCAATATGTGCCCTCTTTACTACCCATCACCAGTCTATCCCATTCCTCCACACACTCCCCTCTGAAGCGCTCAGTTTGTTTCTCAGAGTCCATAGTCTCCCATGCTCCACTCCCCCTTCTGATTACCCCCTATCTTTATCCCTTTCTTCCCCTACAGATCTTCCTATCTCTTATGTTCCATAGATGAGAGAAATCATATGATAATTGTCTTTTTCTGCTGGACTTATTTAACTTAACATTATCTCCTCCAGTGACGTCCATGTTGCAGCAAATGTTGAGAACTCATTCTTTCTGATAGCTGAGTAATATTCCATTGTATATATGGACCACAACTTCTTAATCCAGTCATCTGTTGAAGGGCATGTCGGTTCCTTCCACGATATAGGTATTGTGGATAATGCTGCTATGAACATTGGGGTGCATATGGCCCTTCTCTTCACTACATCTGTATCTTTGGGGTAAATACCCAGTAGTGCAATGGCTGGGTCATAGGGTAGCTCAATTTTTAACTTTTAAGGGACCTCCACACTGTTTTCCAGAGTGGCTGCACCAACCTGCATTCCTACCAACAATGTAGGAGGGATGCCCTTTCTCCACATTCTCTCCAGCAATTGCTGTTTCCTGCCTTGTTGATTTTTGCCATTCTAACTGTCATAAGGTGGTATCTTAGTGTGGTTTTGGTTTGAATTTCCCTGATGCCTAATGATTTTGAACATTTCTTCATGTGTCTGTTACCCATTTGTATGTCCTCATTGGAAAAGTGTCTGTTCATATCTTCTGCCCATTTTATGATTTGTTTGTTTCTCGTGTATTGAGTTTGAGAAGTTCTTTGTAGATCTTGGATACCAGTCTTTTATCTGTAACATCATTTGCAAATATATTCTCCCATTCCGTGGGCTGTCTCTTAGTTTTTTTGACTGTTTCCTTGGCTGTGCAGAAACTTTTTATCTGATGAAGTCCCACATGTTCATTTTATCTTTTGTTTCTCTTGCCTTTGGAGATGTGTCATGAAAAAGGTTGCTTTGGCCGATGTCGTAGAGGTTGTTGCCTATGTTGTCCTCCAGGATTTTGATGGATTCCTGTCTCACATCGATGTCTTTCGTCCATTTGGAGTTTATTTTTGTGTATGGTGTGAGAGAGTGGTCAAGTTTCATTCTTTTGCATGGAGCTGTCCAATTTTCCCAGCACCATTTATTGAAGAGACTGTCTTTTTTCCACTGAATGTTTTGTCCTGCTTTATCAAAAATTAGTTGCCCAAAGAACCAAGGGTTCATTTCTGGGTTCTCTATTCTGTTCTATTGGTCTATGTGTCTGTTTTTGTGCCAGTATCATGCTGTCTTTGTGATCACAGCTTTGTAGTACAGCTCGAAATCCGGCATTGTGATGCTCCCAGCTTTGTTTTTCCTTTTCAACAGTTCCTTGGCAATTCGGGGCATTTTCTGGTTCCACACAAATTTAAGGACTATTTGTTCCAGTTCTTCGAAAAATGTCATCATATTTTGATCGGGATAGCATTGAAAGTGTAGATTGCATTGGGTAGCATGGAGATTTTTACTATGTTAATTCTTCCGAGCCATGAGCATGGAATATTTTTCCATCTTTTTGTGTCTTCCTCAATGTCTTTCAAGAGTGATTTATAGTTTCTAGAATATAGGCCCTTTACGTCTCTGGTTAAGTTAATTCCAAAGTAACGTATGGTTTTTGGTGCTATTGTAAATAGGAAGGATTCTCTAATTTTTCTTTCTTCAGTCTCATTATTCATGTATAGAAATGCAACTGATTTCTGAGCATTGATTTTGTATCCTGCCATTACTGAATTGCTCTATAACTTCTAATAGTTTGGGATTGGATTCTTTTGGGTTTTCCATAGAGTATCATGTCATCTGCTAACAGAGAGAGTTTGACTTCTTCTTTGCTGATTTGGATACCTGTTATCTCTTTTTGTTGTCTGATTGCTGTTGCAAGGACTTCTAGTACTATGTTGAATAATAGTGGTGAGAGTGGGCATCCTTGTCGTGTTACTGATCTTAAGGGAAAGGCTTCCAGCTTTTCCCCGTTGAGAATAATATTTGCTTAGACTTTTCATAGATGGCTTTTATGAGCTTGAGAAATGAACCCTCTATTCCTACACTCTGAAGCGTTTTAATCAGAAAAGCATGCTGTATTTTGTCAAATGCTTTTTCTGCATCTATTGAGAGAATCATATGATTTCTGAATTTTTGTTTCTGAAAAAAATCTAAGACACTGATAGATTTGCAAATGTTGTACCATCCCTGCATCCCAGGGATGAATCCCACTTGGTCATGATGGATAATCCTTTTAATGTACTGTTGGATCCTATTAGCCAGGATCTTGTTGAGGATTTTGGCATCCATATTCATTAGGGAAATCGGTCTGTAATTCTCCTTTTTGATGGGTTCTTTGCCTGGTTTGGGGATCAAGGTAATATTGGCCTCATAGAATGAGTTTGGTAGCTTTCCTTCCGTTTCTATTTTTTGGAATAGCTTTAGGAGAATAGGTATTATTTCTTCTTTGAATGTTTGGTAGAATTCCCCAGGAAAAACATCCAGGCCTAGAGTTTTATTTTTTGGAAGGTTGTTTATCACTGACTCAATTTCTTCATAATTAATTGGCCTGTTTAAAAAATCAATTTCTTCCTGTTTCAGTCTTGGTAGTTTATTGTTTTCCAGGAAGGCCTCCATCTCTTCCATATTGTTTAATTTATTGGCATAAAGCTGTTGATAAAAGTTTCTAATAATCCTTCCAATTTCATTGGTGTTGGTTGTGACCTCTCCTTTTTCATTCATAATTTTATTAATTTGGGTCCTTTCTCTATTCTTTTGGATAAGTCTTGCCAGGGGTCTGTCAATGTTATTAATTCTCTCAAAGAACCAGCTTCTAGCTCTGTTGATCTGCTCTACTGTAGTCCTGGTTTCTAATTCATTGATTTCTGCTCTAATTTTGGTCAACTGCTTCCTCGTGCGTGGATTAGGCCTGTTCCTCTGTTGCTATTCCAGCTTTTTGAGGTAAGAATATAAAAACTACATTTTAGATTTTTCTATTCTTTTGAGTGAGTCTTGGATGGCTATGTATTTCCCTCTTAGGACTGCCTTTGCAGTATCCCATAGGTTTTGGACCGTTGTGTTTTCATTCTCGTTGGTCTCCATAAATTGTTTAAATTGATTTTTGATTTCCTGGTTTATCGAATCATTCTTGAGCAGGATGGTTCTTAGTCTCCAAGTGTTTGAGTTTCTTCCAAATTTTTCCTTGTGGTTGAGTTCCACTTTCAAAGCATTGTGGTCTGAGAATATGCAGGGAATAATTTCAGTCTTTTGGTATTGGTTGAGACCTGTTTTGTGACCCAGAACATGGTCTATTCTTGACAATGTTCCATGGGCATTAGAATAGAATGAGTATTCTTTGGTTCTGGGGTGTAGTGTTCTATATATATCTATGAGGTCAAACTCGTAGAGTATGACATTCAAAGCCTTTGATTCTTTTCTTAGTTTTTGCCAGGGTGTTCTGTCTATTTCTGATAGTGGGGTATTGAGGTCCCCTACTATTAATGTATTTTTATCTATATCTCTCTTTATTTTGGTTAAGAGTTGGCTTGTGTATCTTGCTGCTCCCCTGTTGGGGGCATATATATTTATAATTGTCATATCCACTTGTTGCATACATCCTTTAAGAATAATATAGTGCCCTTCTGTGTCTCTAACTATCATCTTTAGTTTAAAATCCAATTTATCTGATATGAGATTTGCTACCCCAGTTTTCTTTTGAGGTCCATTTGCATGAAAGATGGTATTCCATTCCTTTACTTTCAGTTTGAATGTATCTTTGGGTTCAAAATGAGTCTCTTGTAGACAGAAAATGGATGGGTCATGTCTTTTTATCCAATCTGCAACCCTGTGGTGTATTATGGGAGCATTTAAGCCATTCACATTGAGACTGAATACTGAGTGATATGCTTTAATGATGCCATGTTGCCAGTAAAGTCTTTGTTTGTATCGGTTGTGACTTTCTGTTCTGTATCCCTCTTGGGGCCTTTTTACCTTTATAGAAACCCCCTTAATATCTCCTGTAGGGCTGGTTTCATGGTTACGAAATTGGTTAATGACTGGCGATTCTGGAAGGCCTTTATTTCTCCATCAATTCTGAATTTCAGCCTTGCTGGATAAAGGATCCTTGGCTGCATGTTTTTCTCTGAACGAACTTTAAAAATGCCCCCCCAACCCTTTCTCTCATTCCAGGTCTGTGTAGACAGGTCTGACGTAATTCTGATACCTTTGCCTTGGTACGTGAGAAATTTCTTTGCCCTGGCCGCCTTCAATACTGTATCCTTGGATCTAATATTTGTGAATGCACTATGATGTGACGTGGCGTAGGTTTGTCGTGGTTGAGCTTGGGAGGGGTCCTCTCTGCTTCTTGGACAGGAATGTTTGTTTCCCTCGCTAGATTAGGGAAGTTTTCAGCTATAATTTGTTCAAATATCTCTTCTAGACCTCTGTTTTTCTCCACCCCCTCGGTGATGCCGATGATTCTGACATTGGATTGTATCCTTGAGTCAGTAATCTCCCGTAACCTACATTTGTCGGCATGGATTTTTTAAAGTCCAGCTTCTATTTTCGCTTTTTCTTCTACTAACCCTTCCTCCAATTCGCTAATACGTTCCTCTGCCTCATTCACCCTGACCATCAGAGCCTCTAGTTTTGCCTGCATTTGGCTCATAGAATTTTTAATTTCTGCCATATTTGCTCTCATTTCCTCCCTTAGAGATTCTATATTCTCATTAATATTTTCGTTAATACTTTTTTCAAGTATACACATCATCTTGACCATCCTTACTCTGAATTCCATTTCTGATAATTTGGTTACAGCCATATCCACTAGTTCTGTGGCAGAGGCCACAGACTCATTGTCTTTTCTTTGCTGGGGGGGGGACTTCTCCTTCTCGTCATTCTGATGAGGAGAGGTTGCAAGGTTGTCCAGAGCCCAAATTATTGACCGGGACCTAGGCCGTGCGCCCTTGTTTTATAGGGATCTTAGGGATGTGTGCTTCTTCTTTAAAGATTTTATTTATTTATGTGGCAGAGAGACAACCAGCGAGAGGGGGAACACAAGCAGGGGAGTGGGAGAGGAAGAAGCAGGATCCCAGCGGAGTAGCCCGATGAGGGACTCCTTTCTGGAGTGCCAGGATCACGTCCTGAGCCTAAGACAGGTGCCCCAGGATGTGGGCTTCTTGATTTTTCAGCCTGCCTTCTGGGGGAGGGGCCTGCCATGCCAATACTCAGGCAACCCTTTTTGGGTAGAGTCTCCATGTCCCCTGCGAGTGGGGATGGGGATAGGCATGCTGTGAGCTGGTATTTCCAGGCTTTTGTTCTCTGGCGGCTTTCCCTGGTGCTTTGCTATGCCCCTTCACTCCCGGAGCTCCCGGTCTCAGTCTGTTTCCAGTGAGCACACCAGAGTTCCAGAGTTCTGTGAGAAGTCTGGTGGCCTGAGCTCCCGGCTCACGGTCTCAGTCTGCTGTCTCGCGGGTGCCCTCCAGGAGTCCGCCTGCTCCCCAGTGCAGGTGGGTACCGCTTCCCGGCACCCGAACCTGGCGGTTCCCTCCCCCTTCCGTTTATCTTCCGATATCTGTGCACGGTTTCCCGGCTCCCCGCTTCGTACCTCAATACTCAGCGCTGGAGGTGTTCATTTGTAGAGATCCAGATGTATCTACCTGCGTCTCAGGCTGATTCCATGGATGTTCAGGCTGGTCTGGTACCTATCCACCTCGACTCAGGGGACCAGCTGAAAAAGGGGTCCCTTACTCCTCTGCCATCTTAACCTTTCTCCTTGAGATTTTTATGCTTGAAACATAAACATTTCAGGAGTGAATGAATTAGTCATGGTATCTGGATGCTAAGGTATAGAGACTTGTATAACCTGGACCTTACCTACTTCACTTATCAACATTCATTTTGATTTGTGTAATTGTAGAAACTTGATTTTCTTGTTCCTTGTAACATGGAGTACCCTCTCCCAGAGCCATCAAAGCAAAGGGGAAAAGGATATGATCACTGCTATGATGCTTCCATACACCTACTCTTACTCCTTCTCTACTTCTTTTCCCTTTCCCCCTTACCTAGCTTAGCTAACTGTCTAGCAGATTTGACCACTCAACCAATTAGATGAGACAAAATAAGACAAGGAAGCATAAACCAAAACCAGAAAAGAAGCTTCAATGGCTTCAGGAGTGAGGAGTTTGGGCTTGGGCAGAATCAACCTAGGTCTCCTCTTAAGGCACTGGGATGGAGCAGTAGCAGAGACCAGAGCTTTAAGTTCTGAGACCTTAACTCTTACTTGCTTGTCTGCATGTTGTATTAACCTTATACAGAAAATGGGTTTGTACTCATATTTTGCCTTTGAATTTGCAGATAAAAGTGAAAACAAACAAACAAACAAACACATATCATATTTCCATTGGTTGGGGAATGGGTGAGTGAGGAAATGCCAGCAGAACATTAGCCCCTTGGCAGGCTGGCCTTAGCTTCTGAGGAACACCTGTGCAAGCCTGAGCATTGTGACAATCATCCCTGTTTCTTTAAATTTGTGTTTGCTGTTCCTTAGATGTACTGTAGATATAAATAACTTTTGTTCTTTCTTTCTGTGGTTTAGTGTCACATAAATTCTTCCTTGGCTGACTCACCACTCTTCAGGTAACTTCTTATCTAGTTATGACAGATCCATCACGTGCTCCCTTTTCCTCCTTAACTTTTCTTTCCAACATTTATCCTCCAGCTTGTATCTTGATATCCATCTAGCCCACACTAGAAACATCAGTCATCCTTGGTCTCTATTTTGTTCTATTTTCAGTCATCCTACCTCTTAATCACACTGGACTGTGTTTCCTTACTCAGTCCTTCCTACTCAGTCCTTCCCAATCACTTACGTGATGTTAATATATTCTAACTTGACCCTGAGCTGTAATTCAGGAGCACTGTCTGTCTCATTTATGACATATTGTTTGTTTCTAGGCAGGTGCTTGGTACAGACTAACTGCTCAATACATATTGTTTCACTAACTGATGTGTCTGCCTTTTACTGGGCTCTATCCCTTCTAGTCCATCTTTCATTGTGCTCTTTCACATCTGTATCAGTCAGAGCTCTCTAGGGAAACAGAACCAATAGGGGAAATATGTATCTATATACCTATATCTATATCTATACATCTATATCTATATCTATCTATCTCTACATATATATGTAAAATATAGTAGTCAATATATATCTCATATCATATTTGTTTTATGATAGGGATTAGCACAATGGTTTTAGAGGCCAAGAAATCCCACAATCTGCCATCTGCAACCTGGAGGAGCAGGAAAGCCAATAGTGCAAATCAGTCTGCATTTGTAGGGCTGAGAATCAGGGTCTGCATAAGTCCCAGAGTCTGAAGGCCCTAGAACAAGGAACTTTGATATCTAAGGGCAGGAAAAGATGGATATCTAAGTTGAACAAGAAAGAGGGATTTGCTCTTCCTTCACCCATTTGTTCCACTTTGGCCCTCAACACACTGAGTGATGTCCACCCACACTGGTGAGGACTCTTTCTTTATTCAGTCTTCTGAAACAAGTGCTAATTTCTTCCAGAAATACCCTTACAGACATGACCAGAAATAATGTCTTACCACCTCTCTGGACATCCTTAGTCCACTTAAGTTGACACATGAAATTAGCCCTCCAACAACCTTCAATTACTTCCCATCACGTAAAGAGCAAAGCCCGTTCTCCCTAAAATAGATGTATAAAGCTTTCAATCATTTAACCATAGCTTCATTTTACGTTCTCACCTTATACTACTTTTTACATGAATTCTCCAGTTCAAACACCAAAAACTTTGTTGTTCTTGTTCTGAATACAGGGGGAAAATGTATTATGATTTCTCTCTCTCTTCCTTGCAGATGCTATTTTTTTCTGCTTCTTTTCCCCTTTCATTTCCCTGACTTCTTCATGAAGGATAAAAATCTACTCATCTTTAAGACACAGTTCATAGTTCATGTCAATCCCTGAGCAAACCTTCCATGACCCACCCTCCTGAGTATTCTCAGTGTTGTCACTGAAACCCACAGTTCTATGTCCACTTCCCTTGTAGAAACTAACATAATGTGTTATTTTCTTATATGATTACTATTTGTCTTTTCCAAAAGATTGCAATAAATGAGTTTGATTCATTTTCTATATCACTCTCCCCTGATTACCCAAGTTGACTTGTCACTCCTGTGTGCCATATTGTGACAATATTTTAACTTCTTAATTTTTTCCCCTCTCAGATCTCCATTTTCAGTGAAAGATCACCATTCTTTAGTGACAGAGACACTAAACAAGAGTAACAGGATGTTAAAACTGTTAGTTTTAGTTTCCTCTGATGTTTCTAAGTACTCAATATTTGGTAAAAGAGAGTCTAAAGATCCCATCTCCTGAGTCACTGTGTATCTTGGGCCATGAAAGAGACTAAAACTTTTTTTTTTCAGCTTACACCTGGAATCTAAGGATAAGCTATGAAGAGGAGGTGAAAGGGATAGAATTATTTTGGAGGTTTACATGTAACATGTGCATCCCTACCTCTAGAAGAGGAGGAGAAGGTAAATTTCCCATGACCATTATCAACAGAATCTTGCAGATAACTGAATAGAGGTTTTCCAGCATGTGTGGGGCATAGGGATAGGAATCTAATTCTCACAAGGAGGGATCTAAAAGTGAGAGGTCTGGAGATGGCCCTATTTTTGAATGAAGGAAGGTGTTTCTGTGGCAGAAAATTAGACTTCCCCATGGCAGGGGAAGGGACTTTCTCCAAGAATAGTGTGGAATCACATCCAAGAGGACTTCTGGGAAAGATGAAGGGACAGCCTAAGAGAGATGACCTAGAGAAGCCTGGGGGAATGAAGCAGTAAAAAGTATCAGAGTATGCTACCACAAAACATGCCAATGTGGTATATGGATTCTTTTGAACTGAAGGTAATTAAGATACAGCAGATTCAGGAAAAGCTCTCTGCTCTCCCTTTCTGTCTAAAAGCAAGGCATACATTTCCCTTTGTAAAGGCAACACAAATTTGTAAAGGTGACTCCCTCACCCATACCAGAAATAGGAGGGAGATACTTATTCACTTATGAATGGAGAAGACACCAACTTGATTCTACATAAAAAAATCTTACTAAATAGTGAGATTTCTAAGATAGCACAAGAGTAGGAGACCCTCGTTTCATCTGGTCCCTTGAATTTAACTTGATATCTATCAGATCATTCTGAACACCTGTGAACTCAACCTGGGATTTAAGAAAAGAATTGTTGCAATTCTACAAATAGAAAAGTGACCACTTTTTGCAAGGTAGGAGGTGTGAAGAAGTGAATCTGAGGTGATATATCAGAAGATAAACCATGGGGTTGTGGTTTAAGCTGACCACAGGAAAGTGATAAAACAGCAGAGTGCAAAATCAGAACTTTTAGAAGTTTACTCCAGTGAGGGACATTCCTACCTGAAAGGTGCTCAGGTGGCCAAGTGGGGCAGAATTCTAGGTGGGACAGTGTAGTCTGAGGGTCACAGGAATATTGGGGGTGACAGAGTTCCCAAGCCTTGGAGCAGGGAAGCTGTCTACAATCAGCAAGACTGGAAGTAGGTTCTCAGCTCAGTGTTGCCATAAACTGTGAACCTCAGCATGATCACCAGCTGCTCTCCAATCAGGGGACCAGCAAGTGGCAGAATTTCAGTGAGACACCTCCCCCTTCTTCCCCCAAGAGGATCGGCTTGGGAGTGCACCAGAGTCTGTAGAGTTTGATGCACACAAAAGTGACTGACTGCTTTTCCCTGAGGGTGCCCTGAAGAGTAGGGGCCCCGATCTTTCAGATTTGGGGTTGGAGATAGGGGTGCCACCATTTTTATTTTTTCATCCTCTAAAGCAGCAGAGAAAGCCTTCAGGGAACAAAAGCCACATAGAGCAACCTGAAGCAGCTTACACTGAGCCTGGGCCCCTGACAAGTGGTGTGCAACTCCGCCCAGGCAAACACGCCTGAGAATCAGTGCAACAGGCCCCTCTCCCAAAAGACCAGCAGGAACATCAGGCTAATACCAAGTTTATGTATCACACAGAACTGAAATCTCCTGTGTTAGGGAAAAATAGTATATAGAATTCAAGTTTTTTTCTCATTATTCTTTAGTCTTTCAGTTTAAAATTTTTTCCCTTTTTTCTTTTTCTCCTTTCAACTAGTTTCTTATTTTATCAACTCTTTTCTTAGTCTTTTTTAAATCATCATTTTTACATTTATATTTTATAGATATATTCTTCATTTTGGCTTCCTTCCACTGTGTTGAAATATATATATATATATAAAAATATATATGTTTTTCTTTCTTTACAATTTTGGGATCTAGTGTCTCCTAACAGACCAAAATACACCCTGGACCAAGTGTATCACCCCATTATGTCCACCTCTTAGATTATATTCTCTCTTTCTTCCCTTTTTGTTTTTTGTTTTCTTTTTTGGTTTCTAATCTCTTTGGATTTGTCTAGAGTATATTTTGCTGGGGTCGTGGTTGATATTTTTGATTTTGTTCCCTCATTCATCTATTCTTCTCTGGACAAAATGACTAGAAGAAGAAATTCACAACAAAAAGAATCAGAGGGAATACTTTCTGCCACAGATTTAATCAATATGAATATAAGTAAGATGCCTGAACTAGAATTCAGAATAATGATTATAAAGATACTAGCTGAGCTTGAAAAAAAGCATAAAAGATACTAGAGAATCCCTTAGTGCTGAAATAAAATAACCCAAATTAGTCAGGCTGAAATTAAAAATGCTTTAAGTGAGATGCAGGCCAAAATGGACACTCCAATGGTTAGGGTAAATGAGGCAGAAGAGAGAGTCGGTGACACAGAAGACAAAATAATGGAAAGTAAAGAAGCTAAGGAAAAGAGAGAAAAACAGCTACTGAATCATGTGGGGAGGCTTTGACATATAAGTGATACCATAAAAGGAAACAATATTAAAATAATTGGGGTCCCAGAGGAAGAGGGGGGGCAGAAGGTATATTTGAGCAAATCATAGCTGAGGATTTCCCTAATCTGGGGAACGAAACAGGTTCAGGAGGCACAGACACCCCCCCCCCCCAAACTATAAAAGTAGATCAACACCGTGACATATAATAGTGAAGCTTGCAAATTTCATAGATAAAGAGAAAATCCTGAAAGCAGCTCAAAAAAGAGGTCCTTAATGTACAAGAGTAGAAACATTAGACTGGCAGCAAAACTATCCACAGAGACCTGGCAGGCCAGAAAGGACTGACATGATATATTCAGGGTACTAAATAAGAAAAACATGCAGCCAAGAATACTTTATCCAGCAAGTCTGTCATTCAGAATGGAAGGAGAAATAAAGAGCTTCCAGAACAAACAGATACTAAAAGAAATTGTGATCACTAAAGTAGCCCTGCAGGAAATATAAAGGGGATCTTAAAAGTGAAGAGAGAACCAAAAATTAACATATACCAAAAAGGAACAGAGACAATATACAGAAACAGTGACATTACAGGTAATACAATGTCACTAAACTCATATCTTTGAATAGTTACTCTAAATGTAAATGGACTAAATGCTCCAATCAAAAGACATAGGGTATCAGATTAGATAAAAAAGCAAGACCCATCCATATGCTGTCTACAATACACTCATTTTGGACCCAAAGTCCCCTCCAGATTGAAAGTGAGGGGGTGGAGAACTATTTACTGTGTTAATGGACATCAAAAGAATCACTCCTACATTGTTGGTGGGAATGCAAGTTGGTACAGCCTCTTTGGAAAACAGTGTGGAGGTCCCTTGAAAAGTTAAAAATGGAGCTACCCTATGATCCAGCCATTGCACTACTGGGTATTTACCCCAACGATACAGACGTAGTGAAGAGAAGGGCCATATGCACACCAATGTTCATAGCAGCATTGTCCACAATAGCTAAATCGTGGAAGGAGCCGAGATGCCCTTCAACAGATGACTGGATTAAGAAGTTGTGGTCCATATATACAATGGAATATTACTCAGCTATCAGAAAGAATGAGTTCTCAACATTTGCTGCAACATGGACGGCACTGGTGGAGATAATGCTAAGTGAAATAAGTCAAGCAGAGAAAGACAATTATCATATGGTTTCTCTCATCTATGGAACATAAGAGCTAGGAAGATCAGTGAGAGAAGAAAGGGATAAAGAAAGGGGGTACAGGGGCGCCTGGGTGGCACAGCAGTTAAGCATCTGCCTTCAGCTCAGGGCACGAACCCGGAGTTCTGGGATCGAGCCCCACATCAGGCTCTTCTGCTATGAGCCTGCTTCTTCCTCTCCCACTCCCCCTGCTTGTGTTCCCTCTCTCGCTGGCTGTCTCTCTCTCTGTCGAATAAATAAATAAAAAATCTTAAAAAAAAAAAAGAAAGGGGGATACAATAGCCTGTCAGTCTGATTCCATGATGTTTCACATATTTTCTACTATTTAAATAATATCATTTTTAATTGTGGACATTTAAAACTCTAATCTCCAGTTGGTTCAATTTTTTCCCCCCAAGCAAAGCTTAGGCAACATAACATTTGGCCATGTGAGTGTGTGGTAGGGTGTGTGAGGAGGGGCTGGTGAAGGGATCTGCTTTCACATGACGCCCACCGCCCCACCCCATCCCTCTTTCTGGCACATACTGACCTAGTGTTAGGGTACAGAAGAGGAAAAGAAAGGCATATGTCTCCATATATGATCATCCACAGTGAAGCTGCTGTTGAGTCTTTGGTCAATTTGTCTTGTTTGGCCCTCTTGTCCATGGAGCATGTTGGAATTCCTGTTGGCCCACATCTGCCCTATATGGAAACAAACAAGGTTCCAACTCCAGGACCTCAGTCAAATAAGAGCCTATTTTCTGAACCAATTGGTAAAGAACCTAGAAGGGCAGCTTCTGTCACCTTTCCCCTGGCTAAGGAGGGCACGTATTGCATGGTGCACTGGGTGTTATACGCAACCAATGAATCATCGAACTTTACATCAAAAACCAGGGATGTACTGTATGGTGACTAACATAATATAATAAAAAATATTATTATAATAAAAAAAGAATAATGAGACAGAAAAAAAGAAAGCTGGAGTAGCCATCCTTATATCAGACAAATTATATTTTAAATCAATGACTGTAGTAAGGAATGAAGAGGGACACAATATCCTATGTAAAGGGTCTATCCAACAAGATGATTTAACAATTATAAATATTTGTGCTTCTAACTTGGGAACAGCTAATTATATAAACCAATTAATAACAAAATTAAAGAAACACATTGATAATAATACAATAATAGCAGGGGACTTTAACACCCCACTCAGCAATGGACAGATCATCTATGTAGAAGATCAACAAGGCAACAAGGGCTTTGAATGACACATTGGACCAGAGGGACTTCACATATATACAGAGCATTCCATCCTAAAGCAACAGAATACACATTCTTCTTGAGTGAACATGGAACATTCTCCAGAATAGATCACATACTGGGTCACAAATCAGGTATAAACCAGTACAAAATGATTGGTATTATTCCCTGCACATATTCAAACCACAATGCTTTGAACCTTGAACTCAATCACAAGAGGAAATTTGGAAGGAACTCAGATACTTGGAGGTTAAAGAGCATCCTACTATAGAATGAATGGGTCAAGTGGGAAATTTAAGATTCAAAAAATCATGGAAACAAATAAAAATGGAAATACAACTATTCAAACCTTTGGGATGCAGCAAAGGCAGTCCTAAGAGGGAAGTGCACAGCAATACAAGCCTTTCTCAAGAAACAAGAAAGGTTTCAAATAACCTAACCATACACCCGAAGGAGCTGGAGTGAGAACAGCAAATAAAGCCTAAATCAAGCAGGAGATGAGAAATGATAAAGATCAGAGCTGAAATCAATGAAATAGAAACCAAAAACAGTAGAACAGATCAACAAAACTAGGATCTGCTTCTTGGAAAGAATTAATAAGATCTAAAAACCCCTCAAAATCCTGGAGGGCAACATAGGCAACAACCTCTACAACATCAGCCACAGGAACCTTTTTCATGACACATCTCCAAAGGCAAGAGAAACAAAAGATAAAATGAACATGTGGGACTTCGTCAACATAAAAAGCTTCTGCATAGGCAAGGAAACAATAAAAAAAACTAAGAGGCAGCCCACGGAATGGGAGAATATATTTGCAAATGATGCTACAGATGAAAGACTGGCATCCAAGATCTACAAAGAACTTCTCAAACTCAATACATGAGAAACAAATAAATCATAAAATGGGCAGAAGATATGAACAGACACTTTTCCAATGAGGACATACAAATGGCTCACAGACACATGAAAAAATATTCAACATCATTGGCCATCAGGGAAATTCAAATCAAAACCACACTAAGATACAACCTTATGCCAGTTAGAATGGCAAAAATCAGCAAGGCAGGAAACAGCGATTGCTGGAGAGGATGTGGAGAAAGGGGATCTAAACAATTTATGGAGACCAACGAGAGTGAAAACACAATGGTCCAAAACCTATGGGATACTGCAAAGGCAGTCCTAAGGGGGAAATATATAGCCATCCAAGCCTCACTCAAAAGAATAGAAAAATCTAAAGTGCAGTTTTTATATTCTCACCTCAAGAAGCTGGAACAGCAACAGAAGGACAAGCCTAATCCACGCACGAGGAAGCAGTTGACCAAAATTAGCAGAAATCAATCAATCAGAAACCAGGAGTACAGTAGAGGAGATCAACAGGACTAGAAGCTGGTTCTTTGAGAGAATCAATAAAATTGACAGACCACTGGCAAGACTTATCCAAAAGAATAGAGAAAGCACACAAATTAATAAAATTATGAATGAAAAAGGAGAGGTCACAACCAACACCAATGAAATTGGAAGGATTATTAGAAACTTTTATCAATAGCTATATGCCAATATATTAAGCAACCTGGAAGAGATGGAGGCCTTCCTGGAAACCAATAAACTACCAAGACTGAAACAGGAAGAAATTGATTTTTTAAACAGGCCAATTAATTATGAAGAGATTGAGTCAGTGATAAACAACCTTCCAATTAACAAAACTCCAGGCCCGGATGGTTTTCCTGGGGAATTCTACCAAACACTCAAAGAAGAAATAATACCTATTCTCCTAAAGCTATTTCAAAAAATAGAAACAGAAGGAAAGCTACCAAACTCATTCTATGAGGCTAATATTACCTTAATTCCCAAACAAGGCAAAGACCCCATCAAAAAGGAGAATTACAGACTGATTTCCCTAATGAATATGGACGTCAAAATTCTCAACAAGACCTGGCTAATAGAATCCAACAGTACATTAAAAGGATTATCCATCATGACCAAGTGGGATTCATCCCTGGGATGCAAGCATGGTTCAACATTCACAAATCGATCGGGGTCTTAGATTCTATCCAGAAAGAAAAATTCAGAAGTCATATGATTCTCTCAATAGATGTAGAAAAAGCATTTGACAAAATAGAGCATCCTTTCCTGTAAAACCCTTCAGAGTGTAGGGATAGACAGTACATTCCTCAATCTCATAAAAACCATCTATGAAAAGTCTACAGCAAATATCATTCTCAATGGGGAAAAGCTGGAAGCCTTTCCTTTAAGATCAGGAACATGACAAGGATGCCCACTCTCGCCATTATTATTCAACATAGTACTAGAAGTCCTTGCAACAGCAATCAGAAAACAAAAAGTGATAAAAGTTATCCAAATCGGCAAAGAAGTCAAAATGTCTCTCTTTGCAGATACATGATACTCTATATGGAAAACCCAATAGAATCCATGCCCAAACTATTAGAAGTTATAGAGCAATTCAGTAATGGGGCGGAATACAAAATCAATGCTCAGAAATCAGTTGCATTTCTATACACAAACAATGAATCAGAAGAATTAACATAGTTAAAATATCCATGCTACCCAGAGCAATCTACACTTTCAATGCTATCCCGATCAAAATACCGATGACATTTTTCGAAGAACTGGAAGAAATAGTCCTTGAAGTTGTGTGGAACCAGAAAAGGCCCTGAATCGCCAATGAACTGTTGGAAAGGAAAAACAAAACTAGGGGCATCACAAAGCCGGATTTTGAGCTGTACTACAAAGCTGTGATCACAAAGACAGCATGGTACTGGCACAAAAACAGACACATAGACCAATAGAACAGAATAGAGAACCCAGAAATAGACCCTCGGCTCTTTGGGCAACTAATCTTTGATAAAGCAGGAAAAAACATCCGGTGGAAAAAAGAGAGTCTCTTCAATAAATGGTTCTGGGAAAATTGGACAGCTACATGCAAAAGAATGAAACTTGACCACTCTCTCACACCATGCACAAAGATAAACTCCAAATGGATGAAAGACCTCGATGTGAGACAGAAATCCATCAAAATCCTAGAGGAGAACATAGGCAGCACCCTCTATGACATCGGCCAAAGCAGCCTTTTTCTTGACACATCTCCAAAGGCAAGAGAAACAGAAGAAAAAATGAACTTGTGGGACTTCATCAAGATAAAAAGCTCTGCACAGCCAAGGAAACAGTCAAAAAAACTAAGAGGCAGCCCACGGAATGGGAGAAGATATTTCCAAATGACAATACAGATAAAAGACTGGTATCCAAGATCTACAAAGAACTTCTCAAACTCAATATGCGAGAAACAAATAAACAAATCATAAACCGGGTAGAAGAGATGAATAGACACTTTTCCAATGAAGACATACAAATGGCTAACAGACACATGAAAAAATGTTCAAAATCATTAGCCATCAGGGAAATTCAAATCAAAACCACACTAAGATAACACTTTAGGCCAGTTAGAATGGCAAAAATTGACAAGGCAAGAAACAACAATTGATGGAGAGGATGTGGAGAAAGGGGATTCCTCCTACATAGTTGGTGGGAATGCAAGTTGGTACAGCCACTCTGGAAAACAGTGTGGAGGTCCCTTAAAAAGTTAAAAATCGAGCTACCCTATGACCCAGCCATTGCACTACTGGGTATTGACCCCAAAGATACAGACGTAGTGAAGAGAAGGGCCATATGCACACCAATGTTCATAACAGCATTGTCCACAATAGCTAAATCGTGGAAGGAACAAAGATGCCCTTCAACAGATGACTGGATTAAGAAGTTGTGGTCCATATATACAATGGAATATTACTCAGCTATCAAAAAGAATGATTTCTCAACATTTGCTGCAACATGGACAGCACTGGAGGAGATAATGCTGAGTGAAATAAGTCAAGCAGAGAAAGACAATTATCATATGATTTCTCTCATATATGTAACATAAGAACTAGGAAGATCGGTAGGGGAAGAAAGGGATAAAGAAAGGGGGGGTAATCAGAAGGGGGAATGAAGCATGAGAGACTATGGACTCTGAGAAACAAACTGAGGGCTTCAGAGGGGAGAGGGTTGGGGGAATGGGATAGACTGGTGATGGGTAATAAGGAGGGCACATATTGCATGGTGCACTGGGTGTTATACGCAATAATGAATCATCGAACCTTGCATCAGAAACCAGGGATGTACTGTATGGTGACTAACATAATATAAAAAAAAAACATTAAAATAAAAAAAAGTTGTGATGTATATATACATGGAACTGTACTTAGCCTTCAGAAAGGATGAAATCTTACTATTTACTTTGACGTGGATAGACCTGGAGGGTATTATGCTGAGTAAATAAGTGAATCAAAGAAAAGCAATTATCATATGGTTTCACTCATATAAAGAATATAAGAAACAGTGTAGAGGATCATAGGGGAAGGGAGGGGAAAATGGAATGGGAAGAAATGAGAGAGGGAGAGTAAGCATGAGAGACTCTTAACTATGGAAAGGAAAGTGAGGGTTGCTGGACGGGAGGTGGGTGGGGGGATGGGGTAACTGGGTGATGGGCATTAAGGAGGCCATGTGATGTGTAGAGCACTGGGTGTTATATGCACCTGATGAATTACTGAACTCTTCATCTGAAACTAATGATGTTCTACATGTTGGCTAATTGAGTTTTTTTTTAAAAAAACTTATTATATAATCCTTCTCTTTCATTAGTGTCCTCCATTTCTTCTTCCCACAATTTATGACCCCAAGGAGCCCAACTCCCCCATCTTTTTTTAATTCCTCCCTCAATTTATCACCTTTCCCCCTTTGTTAAGATAGTATATAAGCCCCAAATTCTAACTACTACATTTCTTTGTCAATTCCTGTGCATATGTCCAGAACTAAATCTGTTTTTTTTTCCTCTTGCTAATATGTCTTTTCTAGTTTAATTCATAGACTTCATGTAAGAGATATAAGATAGTAGAGGATGGTTTCTTCCTCCCTAAGGACAGTCAAAAGTGGCCCATTTGCAGAGTCTATATGTGAAAACCTATGAAATTCTGATGACAGAATTAAATAACTAAATGTATGGAAAGATATTCAATGTTAATGGCTTGGAAGATTCTAAATTGCCAAGATGTCAGTTCTTTCCAACTTGATCTATAGATTCAGTGTAACACTAATCAAAATCCCAGCAAGCTACTGGGTAGATATTGACAAGCTGATTTTGAATTTTATGTGGAAAGATCAAAGACTCAGAATAGCCATTCTGAAAGAGAATAACAAAATCTGAGGAGCTGTACTACTCAATTACAAGACTTACTATAAAACTTTAGTAATGAAGACATCATGTTATTGGTGAAAGAATAGACATATAGATTAATAGAACAGGATAGAGAGTCTCAATGTAGATGCACACAAGTATGCTTAACTAATCTTTGGCAAGAGAGCAAAGGCAATCCAAAGAAGTAAGGACCGTCTTTTCAAAAAACGGTGTTTGAAAATTTGGATATTCATATGAAAAAAATGAACCTAGACACAGACCTTACAGCTTTAACAAACAGAAACTCAGAATTGATCTTAGCCTTATGTGTAAAATGCAAAGATACAAAACTTATGGTAGAAAACATTGGAAAATCTACATGACAAGGACCGGGAGAAAATCTATATGACAATGTATATGACAGAGGACAAAATCTATACGGCAATAGCAAAACATGATCTGTGAAAGAAAAGTTGATAAATTGGACTTCATTAAAATTAGCTTATTTTTCCCTGTGAAAGACACTGTTCAGAGAATGAAAGACCAAGCCAAAAACTGTGAGAAAATATTTTTCAGACATGTATCTGATAAAGGATTTTTATCCAAATATACAAAGAACTTTTATAAGTCATTGATAAGATTACAAACATCTTAATTAAAAAATAGGTAAATGATCTGAAGAGGAATTTCATGAAGCATGATATACAGATGGCAAATAAGCACATGAAAAGATGCTCAATATTATTCATCACTTGGGGATCACAATTCAAAAGAACGAGACACTACTACACACCTATCATTATGGCTACAATAAAGAAAATAAACCTGACAATACCAATTTGTAACAACTATGCAGAACAATGGGAACTCCATTCCTTGTTAGTAGGGATGCACAATGTTTGGCAGTTTCTTGCAAGCTAGACATCATCTTGACATATGAATGAACTCCTGGGTATTTATCCAACTTACTTGAATACTGTATCCATGCAAAAATCTTCATGCAAATGTTTTTAGCAGCTTCATTCATAATCACCAAAAACTATTAAGTAACTAAGGTGTCCTTCAAAAGGTGAATGGATAAACAGTGGTACATCCATTACATTGGAAGACTATTCAATAATAAAAAGAAATGAGCTTTCAAGCCATGAAAAGACATGGATGAAGTGTAACTGTATATTGCTAAGTGAGAGAAGTCACTCTGAGAAGGCTACCTAGTATATATTTCCAATTATATGATTTTCTGTAAAAGGCAAGACTATAGAGTTGGTAAATAAATGAGTGGTTGCCAGGGTTCCATGGGGGAGAGAGGAAGAGTTAAGTGGGAGAAGTACATGGAATTATTTAGGGTGGTAAAGCTATCATGATACTGTGATGGTGGATACATGGTATATGTATTTATCCAAACCCATTCTTCTTTACAGTACAAAGAGTGAGACCTAATATATGCAAGTTAAAAAAATATGTTTAGAAGGTTAGAGGAATCTCAGGATAGAATGCAGAATGTGACAAAATAATCTAAGAGACCAGGTTATTTGTTTTTTGAGTGTTGAGTTTGAGAAGTTCTCTATAGATCTTGGATATCAGCCCTTTATCTGTAACGTCATTTGCAAATACCTTCTCCCATTCCATGGGTTGCATCTTAGTTTTGTTGACTATTTCCTTTGCTGTGCAGAAGATTTTATCTTGATGAAGTCCCAAAAGTTCACTTTTGCTTTTCTTTCCCTTGCCTTTGGAGACGTGTCTTGAAAGAAGTTACTGTGGCTGATGTCAAAAAGGTTACTGCCTACATTCTCTTCTAGGATTTTGATGGAGTCATGTCTCACATTGAGGTCTTCCATCCATTTTGAGTTTATCTTTGTGTATGGTGTAAGAGAATGGTCCAGTTTCATTCTTCTGTATGTGGTTATCCAGTTTTCCCAGCACCATATATTGAAGAGACTGTCTTTTTTTTTCCATTGGATATTTTTTCCTGATTTGTCAAAGATTAGTTGATCATAGAGTTGACGGTCCATTTCTGGAGTCTCTATTTTGTTCCATTATAGTTCAATGTCCACAACAGCCAAACTGTGGAAGGAGTCGAGATGCCCTTCAACAGATGAATGTATAAAGAAGATGTGGTACATACATACAATGGAATATTATTCAGCCAACAGAAAGGATGAATACTCACTATTTGCATCGACATGGATGGAACTGGAGGAGATTATGCTACGTGAAGTAAGTCAAGCAGAGACAGACAATTATCATATGGTTTTACTCATATGTGGAACATACAGAATAGCATGGAGGACCACAGGGGAAGGGAAGGAAATCTGAAGCGGGAGAAATCAGAGAGGGAGACAAACCATGAGAGAATATAGACCATGGGAAACAAACTGAGGGTTTCAGAGGGGAAGGGACTGGGGGGAGGGGTTAGCAGGGTGATGGGTATTAAGGAGGGCACATGTTGTGATGAGCAGCGGGTGTTATATGTAATTACTGAATCAAAAACTAATGATGTACTATACAGTGGCTAACTGAACATAAAAAAATCTAAAAGAGAGAAAGAGAGAGAGAGAATGAGAGAGAGAGAGAAAAGAATAGAAAAGGAAAGAAAAAGAAAAAAACGAAAAATGGTTTATATGGAGGAGGCATAGCTAATATGATTAGAAATCTAGTCAGAGGTCTCTGGTGTGAGGATCTACATTCTCCACGAGCGATGGAGCTGGCCATCCTGTACCTGCTAAGTAAATGTCCTTCTTCTCCCTCTTTTAACCCTGAGGGTGATGAATATCTGCTAGCAATTAATGGGTTAAGATGTGGTTGGGAAATATCAGAGAGGCCAGTGATGCCAGCTTCTCAACTCCAGTATTCATACCTGTGTCTAGACCAAGCTGGAAGTGGGAGGAAGCTTGGCACTCAGGGCCTTGATGGAATCAGGTGTCCATGGCGATGCAAAGTGTGTTTGATTTTTTGCACCATATTGGGTCTAGCTCTTACGATACAATGGACAAACAAGGAGAAGGGCAATACTGATATAAAAAGCAGTAGGGAAGAACTGAGGTGGCACAGAATTGGTGGAGAGATCAAGGGGACCTGCCTAGGAAGAGATCTGTGCAGACACTTAAGTAAAGTAGGGGACAAGGCAGAGGACATGCAGCGGCAACCCCCTGGGGTGGGCTGGAAGAACTGTGCTTGAGGAGCTGCTAGAATGCTGACTTCCCAGATCTGTCCCTGAGGCCAAAGAAGAGGAGAGGAAGAGGAATAAAAAGTAGGGCTGGTTGAATAGCCAGAGATCAGCTCACAAAGCACCTTATAGGCAATGGGGTGGTTTGGACTTCATTCCAGCTGTAATGGGAAGCCACTGGGGATAGGGGTTGAAGAGTTCAGTTTCCTAAACCAAAGTTAAATCTCAAGCTTTGGTTTTCTTCAAATAAAGATCAAGTTCGTTAGCACTTTACAATGCTTACTGGAAGTCTATGATGAAATAATTTTTAAAAAACATTAGCTAAATCGGATTTTTAAAAATATTTTGTTTAATTGTCATAGAGAGAGCGCAAGCAGGGGGAGTGGAAGAAAGAGGGAGAAGCAAGTTCCCCATGAGCAAGGAGCCCGATGTGGTACTCGATCTCAGGACCCTGGGATCATGAACTGAGACGAAGGCAGACATTTAACAGAGTAAGTCACCCAGGGGTCCCTAGTTAAATCTGATTTAAAATTTTTGTCTCTTACCTGGAATCAGCCAGATCCTGGGTAGATGTGAGTGTGATGTTCATACTGGGACTAGTGGATGGCAGCCACCGAGATCAGCAGTCCAGTTCCAGGATAGGCAGCCTCTGGGTGATTCATGAGATTCCTCACCTGATGTACTTCTGTCTGCCCTACTTTGTGCCTGAGTCTCATGGGCAGAGCTCACATTGACATCACATCTGACAGCATGTTTATCCTATCAGCACTGGTCCCAGAAATTGCCAGATATTGCCTCCAGCTGGTTCCTATGTTCACTTCCACAGAGACAACCATTGATGAGTAAGCCACAGGGTGCATTCAGGGTTAGCTTTTTTTTTTTCTTTTCCTGTCTTTGTCTCTGTCTCCACTGCCATCACAGTCTCCAAATTTTGAACCTATCCTGACATAGAAATGTGATTGTTTGTGAAGCCAAACTCTTTCATCATAAAATCACAGTGTGAATTTTAGCATTGAATAAAAAAGGCAATTCCAAGGGCTCTGCCTAAGCAGCCAGTAGCCTGTGTTTGTCCCAACCCTACTTGGAATTTATCTTGTCCCTCCTCTTTCTTTCTTTCTTTTGTTCCCCAGAGTCAGTGTTCACTGTATATCTACTTCTGGGGAGAATTCAGTTCTTGTCATAATGAGTTAAATGGCTGAGCACAGGAGAAAAGAAGGACAAGGTAGTTTTGACCTTTAATAATCTTTGTGACTGACAGTCTGCAATTTAGATGTTAGGGAGTTCCCTATAATGTGTCATCCCCTTATATCCTTCTAGAAGGAAGCTGAATCCACAGCTCCCTCCATGGGGACAGAACCTCGGCCCTCCATAGCACCCTACATTTGCAGAACACCAGAAGAGGCTGCCTTGGCTCCCCAGGGAAAGGAAATCTCATTCTCTATGAAAGCA
The DNA here is from genome assembly GCF_017311325.1 of Ursus maritimus. Taxonomy (NCBI): domain Eukaryota; kingdom Metazoa; phylum Chordata; class Mammalia; order Carnivora; family Ursidae; genus Ursus; species Ursus maritimus. The sequence continues at coordinate 841,304 of NW_024424675.1, forward strand.
GCCTCATCCCTCCAGGCAGCAGCAAAGACTATTTAATGCAGTGAGTCTATTGATCCCAGGACACAGACACAAACTCAAATCCTTGCCTCAGCCCAGGCTTGGCCAAAAGAATAATTTGCAAACATAACAATGATGGCAATGTCAGTAATAGTGTTGTTAATAATAACACTGGCATTTATGGAGCTTTCAGTTTGTGCAGATATGACACTATATGCCTTGTGTGATTATCTCTGTGAGTCCTCACAGTGATGCCATAGGGCTGGCTGTTTTAGTGTCACCTTCATTGGACAAAAGAAGCAAGGGATGCTCCTGGATGTTAAGTAACTTCTTCAGTCTGCATTTAGCAGGGAAATGAAGAGCCAGGTGCTAAGTCATGAGGCTCCTAACCATCATGCCATGAAGAGAACCAGCCCCAGGACACATCTGTCTGCAGCTGGTAGGTAGCCATCGCTGCAGTGATCAGGAGAAGGTAGAAAGACCCAGGGATCACAGCATAAGCTCTAATAAGAAAGACCCAGGTTCAGATTCTACTGCTGTTCACCACTGAGTTAGGCAAGTTACATACCTTTCTGGACCTCAGTGTTTTCATCTATAAAATGTAGATAAGAATTTCATCTTCCTTAGTCAGCTCTCAAGAGGGTTAAAAAGCATGCTTCATATTAAATGCTTAGCACAACATTTGGAGCATAGTAAGTTGTAAATTATAAAACAAGTTAGTTATCTTTATTAAAGCAGATCCAATGAGTAATTTTATGCTCTCAGGGGCAGAGATATCACCACCCACCACACACACACACACACACACACACACACACAGAGAGAGAGAGAGAGAGAGAGAGAGAGAGTCCTGCTAGGCTGGAACAGGGTTGTGCAGTGCATATGGTGATGTCTTTTATTGTCAGGGATTATTCCTGGAAGGTGGAGCTCTGCCAAGTCAAGCAAAGGCTCTCCTGCTCTCTCTGTCATCCTACTTAACACCACAACCCTGGGGACACTCATGGTTCTCTAGTCCNGCTGAAACTGATTGACTTCTCCTATGCTTTTGTCTGGACTTGCCAATCCCTTCTTCTCTTGCCCAAAGACCACAATTTTACCCCAAAATGCTATCAATTTCCTGTTAGTGGTCTCTCTCATTCAGCTCAGATTGTGTCTCCACCAGCATGGGGAATGACAGGAAACACCACTTCCAGAGGTTGGAGTGGAGGTTATACTCACTGCACAAGGGATTTGTATTGCAGCTCTGCATGCAGGAAAATGTGACTCTTATTATGAAGGATCTAGGTTCATTCATTCAAAAATATTGTATTTTTGGAGTTTCTATAGTTGTCTGGAAATTGAGACTCTGGTGACACAGAACTTCTGAATGAGATGATCATTGGTGTTTCCTGCATGGAAAGGCATGTGGATATGGCCTTTATGCCCCATGGCTCTTATTGTAAGGCTTGGGCTTCCTTCCGTTCCATTATCTGAGAAATACAAAGACCCCTCAAGTCATACGGGATTTCTGCTTGGAGGTGGGGGCAGTCATAGCTATTGTTTCTGTTTCAAGGATCCTGCTCTCAACTTGCTCTCCTGGTCCCCACCATCCACCCAAGCTTGATACTCAGTGTCTTCCAGATTTTACAGAAAAAATAAACAAAACAGAACCAAACCAAACCAAAACAGAACGCAAACATACACAAACATGCACGCAAAGTCCCCTTGAAAACAGAAGAGACCAAAGACTTTACATTTGAGAGAAGTAACCAACTAGAAGTTGGAAACCAGGCATTCCCTACAGTATCGAGTTCCTCAACTACTTCACCATGAGGAACCCTTTGGAGTTAACAAATAGAAAGTGGATGGGAATACATACAACTGTATGCAAATACAAATATTTGTGATATTTTATGTTTGTATATGCAAATATTGCAATTTTTATTGTTAAGAAACCAAAGCCCAGAACTACTAAACAATGTACAGAAAATCATGAAGTAATATGGCAGAATTAGTAGCTTCCTCTTCTTAGTTCAGTGCTCTCTCTGCTGGGCAATGGGAGCCTGGCTCTCTTGAACACCTATGGATTAAAGCAGATTGTCAAGGATAGCACCTTTGGGGCATAGTGATTTGCAGTTATGCTAACATTAAACACCTGTATCAAATAGTGCATCATTTGGAAAGGGTCAGCCTGAGTTGGGTATGCAACAGATCTATCATCTGCTGATCAAGGCTTTGCTCAGTGAGCAAAAATTAGGCAGCTGAGTGTTAAATAAGGTGTGTGATATCCATCAGAGAATAAAGCTAAAACATCAGAAAATAAGTAGACATGACTTCAGGCCACAGAACATTAGTATGTATCACCAAAGGATGACAAAAATATGGGGAAAATTCCTTTTAAATCACAAAAACACTGAATTATAATGCAATACCTTTTCATAGATTCTTAGAGATCTTAGGAATAGCTCAAATCAATACTTTAATTGGTAGTAATAAAAAGACAAACTGTGGCAGTTACATAGATAGTTAGAAGGAGATTTAGAATTTGAACCTAAGTGGATGGACTCTCATTGTATTGCCTGAAGTTATTTGTGTTAGAGAAAACCTCACTGAGGCCTTAATTGTGAAGTAGTTCTAAAACAATTCAGTAAAGAAATTCAATTGCCTAAAGCTATCATTATGTTTTTATGAAAAGAAATTAGAGATAAGATGTCTAGAATGGTGTTGTGAGGAGCTTCATTTTCTCTAGTGAAACAACTGTAACTGGTGAAAAAATATATTTTAAAAACTCCACAGACATTTAAATCTCTGGAAATTGTTCTAAGGGCATATAGCAAATGAAGAAATACATTTTCAAGAAAATCTATTAAACCACAGTAAGAATAGAGGGCATCTGTGTCATTAGCTAAGCCTTTCCCTCCTTTTCCTCCAGCTCAGTGTAATGAAAATTTCAGTCAGGTACAGCCAGTAACAAAGGACATACTTTTCCCAACTCCTAGCCTAGGGCTAGGGAATCTTTCTGGAAGGGCCAGGCCACTAGCATTTCTCATCACCAAGCTCTATGTCACAGAAACTCTATTATAGGCAAGAATGTCTGAGAAGGTTGTGGGTTGTGTGTGAGTATTTTCTTCCTTCCAGACCTCACCCATAGGGTAGAAACTCTACCCCATGTGTGGCAGGCCAAGAACATTGGAGCTCCAATTACTTTTTCCCTGGTGCACTTATGGGGAAGGGGTTCCACACCAGAAGACGCAAACCAAGAAGACCAGCAGCTACTGACCCTGCTCATAGAGCAAGTGTGTTACTCTGAGAAAAGGAGAACACTTTTCTGCCTTCTGCTCTGGAGCAGTGACTTAAAGCTTGTTCCTAGCCATAAGAATATTTCAAAGGGAGTTTACTTTATTTGGAAGGAAGTGTGGGAAAGCACAATTCTAAGGACATTCTAGAATACAGTGGAGATTTTCATGGTAAACTATTAAGATACTCTGATAGCTCCATGAAAGAAACAAGCTAAAGCATACACAATCTAGAAGTTTCCCAGAGAGAATCAGGAAAAGACATCTAAAAAGAGCCCTCTGGGTAGAAACAAAACCCAAAGGCCAGCCTCGAAGACTACTCCAAGATAGGAATGCAAATTTGAATACAATAATCTGTAGAGCAGTGATGTGCCAAGTCATTGTTGAAAACAATACAGCAATCACCAGAAATTAGTGTGATACCAACAGAATCAGTCAGTTTAGCAGAGAGATAAGGAAAAGACACAAAGAGGACCCTATAAAAACCAACATCATCCCAGGGCTGCACATGCGAGGGTTGTGCCCTCTGAGAAGTGACATCAGAGACTGCAGATTATGGGAGAAATAGACTTCACTAAACTAAAATAACCATGTTATCAAACAGATAAGTAAGCAAACAGCAACAACAAGCACTGGGAGTAAGGGAATAATCAGTACTCAGAATTGCTATAATATGTTGTTTTATTTTTTATTTTTTTAAAATATTTTTTTATTATATTATGTTAGTCACCATACAGTACATCCCTGGTTTTTGATGTAAAGTTCGATGATTCATTAGTTGCATACAACACCCAGTGCACCATGCAATACATGCCCTCCTTACTACCCATCACCAGCCTATCCCATTCCCCCACCCCCTTCCCCTCCGAAGCCCTCAGTTTGTTTCTCAGAGTCCATAGTCTCTCATGCTTCACTCCCCCCTCTGATTACCCCCCTTTCTTTATCCCTTTCTTCTCCTACAGGTCTTCCTAGTTCTTATGTTCCATAGATGAGAGAAACCATATGATAATTGTCTTTCTCTGCTTGACTTCTTTCACTTAGCATTATCTCCTCCAGTGCTGTCCATGTTGCAGTAAATGTTGAGAAATCGTTCTTTTTGATAGCTGAATAATATTCCATTGTATATATGGACCACAACTTCTTTTTTTTAATAATATTTATTTTGTTATATTAGTCACCATACAATACATCCCCAGTTCTTGATGCAATGTTCCATGATTCATTACTTGCATACAACACCCAGTGCACCATGCAATATGTGCCCTCCTTAATACCCATCACCAGCCTATCCCAATCCCCCCACCCCCCTCCCCACTGAAGCCCTCAGTTTGTTTCCCAGAGTCCACAGTCTCTCATGGTTCATTCCCCCTTCTGTTTACCCCCCCTTCATTCTTCAATTCCTTCTCCTAGCAATCTTCCTATTTCTCATATTCCATAAATGAGTGAAACCATATGATAATTGTCTTTCTCTGCTTGACTTATTTCACTTAGCATAACCTCCTCCAGTCCCATCCATGTTGCTGCAAATGTTGTGTAATTGTTCTTTCTGATGGCTGTGTAATATTCCATTGTATATATGGACCACATCTTCTTTTTTTTTTTTTCCACTCTCACCACTTTTATTCAACATAGTACTGAAAGTTCTTTTTTTTTTTAATGATTTTTTATTATATTATGTTATTCACCATACAGTACATCCCTGGTTTCCGATGTAAGGCTCGATTACTCATTAGTTGTGTATAACACCCAGTGCACCATGCAATACCCTCCTTACTACCCATCACCGGTCTATCCCATTCCCCCACCCCCCTCCCCTCTGAGTGGACCACATCTTCTTAATCCAAACAAGGTCTTTTGACTAATTAGGAATGCTGATTTGGTAGTTATGTTCTGGTATAAGGTCATCATTCCATTGTTACGATTATTAAAGTGTTACATGTTATATGTCAGAGAAATAACTGAATTTCATTACCAGCTATATCATAATGAACTCTCAGATCATTAACAATATCCATTTGTGAATTTTTTGTCATTCGTAGTTATTGTTCTGATGCTCTTGCAAAACCTGTTTCATCTTCAAGGAGATTCATAAAATGGGCTTTTGACAAAACATGTATTTGATATCTTTAAGATCAGAAGACAATTGGGGAGGAATTTCCAGAACTGACTAAAAAGCTCCATTCGAATGGAGTAAGAATTAATAACATGGAACTAAATGAACTGAAGAAGATGATTAGAGTTTTGTGACTCTTGTTTGAAACATTGCTGGTTCTCTAATGTTTGCTCTTCCAGATTAAAGAAACTTTCTCCTAAGATATCTATGACTACAGAAATGTGGTAAAATACTCATTCGTGAACAAATGGAAGCATTTAACTTTCCTCTCTCTTCAAAAAGTCTCAGGGAGTATCCTTTCTTTCATGGCAATCATAGTTGTTTGCATAAGTTCAATAAGAATCTGTTCTCTTTGTAACAGGACACCATTGGAAACATTGGTTACAGGCTTTGACTAGAATGTCATAGTTGAGAGACATGCATAGGCTCAGATATGCCCAGACAGCCTTAAGGAACTAAGATTGACTTTATGGAGGCAATAAAGCCTCTTGGAAGTGTTCCTCTAAAAACTTGCTTCCAGAGTTTCCAGCAGCCTTACCAGGTGAGTAAAGAATGTCACTCCCTGGCAAGTGTAGGAGCCCCCAGATATGTTGGGGACTTCAAGAATAGGAACTTGCCCAAATCTATAGGTATTGCAGGCATGTCTGATGGCAAGTATTTGGCTTGGCTTCTGGCCTAGAGAGGCTACTGAAAGTTCAATCAAGATTCCTTATGGGGGCGCCTGGGTGGCACAGCGGTTAAGCGTCTGCCTTTGGCTCAGGGCGTGATCCCGGCGTTGTGGGATGGAGCCCCACATCAGGCTCCTCCGCTATGAGCCTGCTTCTTCCTCTCCCACTCCCCTTGCTTGTGTTCCCTCTCTCACTGGCTGTCTCTATCTCTGTCAAATAATATTAAAAAAAAAAAAAGATTCCTTATGAATAGTTCCAGCAGAGCAGATTTTAGAATTATATGGTCAATTACTATTCCAGCTGAGCTTATGTAAATAATTCAGCCAAGTTTGTGAAATTGGTCTTGTGTTGCAAATGAATTAGTCTTGACTTGGCTATCTCTGGAAATAAGGGTGAATTTAGAGAAATATTATGTTTCAATAATACACCTTTGCAGATGTTAAATTCTAGTTCTGATTGTCTTTCAAATTTGGTGTTTGCCTAAGCTAGACAACTTGAGGTAAAATTCCGGAAAATTGCTACAATAGCTCATACACAGATACTCTTTGTGCTTGTTATCCTGTCAGGATAATAACAGGACCCCTGGATGTATGATTCTTTGACCAGCTTGGAAATGGAATGGATCCCCCAACAATTGTATATATCAATTATCACCTTGACCAATTCTCTGTGGTTGGGATCATAAAATGGTTCCTTAAAAAAAATGTTCCATTGTATATATGGACCACAACTTCTTAATCCAGTCATCTGTTGAAGGACATCTCAGCTCCTTCCATGATTTAGCTATTGTGGACAGAGCTGCTATGAACATTGGGTACATATGGTCCTTCTCTTCACTACATCTGTATCTTTGGGGTAAATATCCAGTAGTGCAATGGCTGGATTGTAGAGTAGCTCAATTTTTAACTTTTTAAGGGACTTCCACACTGTTTTGCAGAGTGGCTGTACGAACTTGCATTCCAGCCAACAATGTAGGAGGGACCCCTTTCTCCACATGCTCTCCAACAATTGTTGTTTCTTGCCTTGTGAATTTTTGCCATTCCAACTGGCATAAGGTGGTATCTTAGTGTGGTTTTGATTTGAATTTCCCTGATGGTTAATGATTTTGAACATTTTTTCATGTGTCTGTTAGTATGTCAACATTTGAAAAGTGTTCATATCTTCTGCCCATTTTTTGATTTGTTTATTTGTTTCTCGTGTATTGAGTTTGAGAAGTTCTTTGTAGATCTTGGATACCAGTCTTTTATCTGTAGCATCATTTGCAAATATATTCTCCCATTCCGTGGGCTGCCTCTTAGTTTTTTTGACTGTTTCCTTGGCAGTGCAGAAGCTTTATATGTTGATGAAGTCCCATAAGTTCATTTTATCTTTTGTTTCTCTTGCCTTTGGAGATGTGTCATGAAAAAGGTTACTTTGGCCAATGTCTTAGTGGTTGCTGCCTATGCTGTCCTCTAGGATTTTGATGGATTCCTGTCTCACATTGAGGTCTTTCATCCATTTGGAGTTTATCTTTGTGTATGGTGTGAGATAGTGGTCAAGTTTCATTCTTTTGCATGTAGCTGTCCAATTTTCCCAGCACCATTTATTGAAGAGACTGTCTTTTTTCTACTGGATGTTTTTTCCTGCTTTATCAAAGATTAGTTGCCCAAAGAGCCGAGGGTCCATTTCTGGGTTCTCTATTTTGTTCCATTGGTCTATGTGTCTGTTTTTGTGCCAGTACCATGCTGTCTTTGTGATCATAGCTTTGTAGTACAGCTCGAAATCCGGCATTGTGCTGCTCCCAGCTTTGTTTTTCCTTTTCAACAATTCCTTGGTGATTCGGGACCTTTTCTGGTTCCATACAAATTTAAGGGCTATTTGTTCCAGTTCTTTGAAAAATGTCATCGGTATTTTGATCGGGATAGCATTGAAAATGTAGATAGCTCCGGGCAACATGGACATTTTAACTATGTTAATTCTTCCGATCCATGAGCATGGAATATTTTTCTATCTTTTTGTGTCTTCTTCAATGTCGTTCAAGAGTGATTTGTAATTTCTAGAATATAGACCCTTTATGTCTCTGGTTAAGTTCATTCCAAGATAACGGATGATTTTTGGTGCCATTGTAAATGGGATGGATTCCCTAATTTCTCTTCAGTCTCATTGTTTGTGGCTAGAAATGCAACTGATTTCTGAGCATTGATTTTGTATTCCGCCACATTACTGAATTGCTCTATAACTTCTAATAGTTTGGGAGTGGATTCTTTTGGGTTTTCCATGTAGAGTATCATGTCATCTGCGAAGAGAGACATTTTGACTTCTTCTTTCCCAATTTGGATACCTTTATCCCTTATTGTTTTCGGATTGCTGTTGCAAGGACTTCTAGTACTATGTTGAATAATAATGGCGAGAGTGGGCATCCTTGTTGTGTTCCTGATCTTAAGGGGAAGGCTTCCAGCTTTTCCCCATTGAGAATGATATTTGCTGTAGACTTTTCATAGATGGTTTTTATGGGATTGAGGAATGTACCCTCTATCCCTACACTCTGAAGGGTTTTAATCAGGAAAGGATGCTCTATTTTGTCAAATGCTTTTTCTGCATCTATTGAGAGAATCATAAGAGTTTTGGCTTTTTTCTTTCTGATAAAGACTATGACACTGGTAGATTTGCGAATGTTGAACCACCCTTGCATCCCAGGGATGAATCCCACTTGGTCATGATGGATAATCCTTTTAATGTACTGTTGGATTCTATTAGCAAGGATCTTGTTGAGAATTTTGACATCCATAATCATTAGGGAAATCGGTCTGTAATTCTCCTTTTTGATGGGGTCTTTGCCTGGTTTGGGGATCAAGGTAATATTGGTCTCATAGAATGCGTTCATAGCTTTCCTTCTGTTTCTATTTTTTGAAATAGCTTTAGGAGAATAGGTATTATTTCTTCTTTGAATGTTTGGTAGAATTCCCCAGGAAAACAGTCCGGGCCTGGAGTTTTGTTTTTTTGGAAGGTTTTTTATCACTGTTTCAATCTCTTCATAATTAATCTGTCTGTTTAAATAATCAATTTCTTCCTGTTTCAGTCTTGGTAGTTTATAGGTTTCCAGGAAGGCCTCCATCTCTTCCAGATTGCTTAATTTATTGGCATATAGCTGTTGATAAAAGTTTCTAATAATCCTTCCAATTTCATTGGTGTTGGTTGTGACCTTTCCCTTTTCATTCATAATTTTATTAATTTGGCTCCTTTCTCTATTCTTTTGGATAAGTTTTGCCAGTGGCTTGTCAATTTTAGTTACTCTTTCAAGGAACCAGCTTCTAGTTCTGTTGATCTCCTCTACTATGCTCCTGGTTCCTAATTCATTGATTTCTGCTCTAATCTTGATGAAGTGCTTTCTTGTGCGTGCATTAGGCCTGTTCCTATGTTGCTATTCCACCTTCTTGAGGTGAGAATATAAAAACTGCATTTTAGATTTTTCTATTCTTTTGAGTGAGGCTTGGATGGCCATGTATTTTCCCGTTAGGACTGCCTTTGCAGTGTCCCATAGATTTTGGACCATTGTGTTTTCATTGTCATTGTTCTCCATAAATTGTTTTAATTGATTTTGGATTTCCTGGTTTATTGAATCATTCTTGAGCAGGATGGTTCTTAGTCTCCAAGTGTTTGAGTTTCTTCCAAATTTTTCCTTGTGGTTGAGCTCCAATTTCAAAGTGTTGTGGTCTGAGAATATGCAGGGAATAATTTCAGTCTTTTGGTATCAGTTGAGACCTGTTTTGTGACCCAGAACATGGTCTAGTCTTGAGAATGTTCCATAGGCATTAGAATAGAATGAATATTCTTTGGTTCTGGGATTTAGTGTCCTATATATATCTATGAGTTCCAACTTGTCTAGTATGGCATTAAAAGTTCTTGTTTCTATGTTGATTTTCTGTTTGGTGATCTATTGCTGAGAGTGGAGTGTTGAGGTCCCCTACTATTAATGTATTTTTATCTATATGTCTCTTTATTCTGGTTAAGAGTTGGCTTGTGTATCTTGCTGCTCCCCTGTTGGGGGCATATATATTTGTAATTGTCATATCCACTTGTTGGATACATCCTTTAAGAATAATATAGTGCCCTTCTGTATCTCTAACTATAGTCTTTAGTTTAAAATCCAATCTGTCTGATATGAGAATTGCTACCCCAGTGTTCTTTTGAGATCCATTGGCATGGAAAATGGTATTCCATCCCTTTACTTTCAGTCTGGATATATCCTTACGTTCAAAATGAGTCTCCTGTAGACCGAAAATGGATGGGTCATGTCTTTTTATCCAATCTGCAACCCTATGGTGCTTTATGGGAGCATTAGGCCATTTACATTGAGACTGATTATTGAAAGATATGATTTTAATGATGCCAACTTGCCTGTAATTTCTTTGTTTCTATAGATTGTGACTTTCTATTCTGTATCACTCGGGGTGTTTTTACCTTTATAGAACCCCCCTTAATATCTCCCGTAGGGTTGGTTTCGTGGTTACAAAATTGGTCAATGACTGGCGATTCTGGAAGGTCTTTATTTCTCCATCAATTCTGAATGATAGCCTTGCTGGATAAAGGATCCTTGGTTGCATGTTTTTCTCTGAAATAGCTTTAAAAGTGCCCACCCCCAACCCTTTCTCTCCTTCCAGGTCTGTGTAGACAGGTCTGACATAATTCTGATAACTTTGCCATGGTATGTGAGAAATTTCTTTGCCCTGGCCACTTTCAATACTGTATCCTTGGATGTAATATTTTCAAATTGCACTATGACGTGTTGTGGCATAGGTTTGTTGTGGTTGAGCTTGGAAGGGGTCCTCTCTGCCTCTTGGACAGGAAAGCTTGTTTCCTTTGCTAGATTAGGGAAGTTTTCAGCTATAATTTGTTCGAATATCTCTTTTAGACCTCTGTTTTTCTCCATCCCCTCGGGGATGGCGATGATTCTGACATTGGAACATTTCATTGAGTCAGTAATCTACCGTAACCTACATTCTTGAGATTGGATTTTTTTGAGCCAAGTTTCTATTTTAGCTTTTTCTTGTACTAACCCATCCTCCAATTTGACGATACGTTCTTCTGCTTCATTCACCCTGGCCGTCAGAGCCTCTAGTTTTGACTGCATTTGATTCATAGAATTTTTAATTTCTGCCAGATTCGCTCTCATTTCTGCCCTTAGAGATTCTATATTCTCATTAACATTTTTGTTAATACTTTTTTCAAGTCTACACATCATCTTGACCATTGTTACTCTGAATTCCATTTCTGATAATTTGGTTATATCCATATCCATTAGTTCTTTGGCAGAGGCCACAAACTCATTGTCTTGTCTTTGCTGGGGGGGGGGGATTTCTCCTTCTCATCATTCTGATGAGGAGAGGTTGCAGTGTTTTCCAGAGCCCAAATTATTGACCAGGACCCATGCCGTGTGCACTTGTTTTATAGGGACCTTAGGGATATGGGCTTCTTGATTTTTCAGCCTGCCTTCTGGGGGAGGGGCCAGCTGCACTGATACTCAGGCAACCCTGTTTGGGTAGAGTCTCCATGTCCTCTGGGAGGGGGGGAGGGGGATGGGCACACTGTGAGCTGGTATTTCCAGGCTTTTGTTCTCTGGCAGCTTTCCCTGGTGATTTGCTGTGCCTCTTCTCAGAGTCAGAGCAGCAGTAGCCGAATCTCAGCCTTTGTCTCAGAACAGAGGGATCACAGACCGTTCTCCACTGATGTTCTGGACACTTTAACTCTGTTTCTGTTGGTTCAGCTCAACCCTGCAGCATCCCTGGATGTGCTCCCCACAACCGGCGTCCCAACCCTCACTTTCAGTGCCGGCGTGTCTCTGTCCTTTGTGTTTCTAACACCACCAGCTACCAGCCGCCCCCAGGCACTCTGGAGCTCTGTCTCAGTGTGGCTCACCGGCACTCCGAAGCTCCAGCCCTCAGACTGGTCGTGTGCATTCCCCAGCTCATGGTCTCTGTCCGCTCTCTCGAGGATGCTGGTCTGCGAGTCCGCCCACTCCCCCGTGCAGGCGGCTACCACTTCCTGGCACCTGAATATGGCGGCTCTCTCCCCCTTCCATTTAACTTCCGATCTCTGTGCACAGTTTCATGGCTCCCCACTTCGTACCTCAATACTCATGGCTGGAGATGTTCATTTGTAGAGATCCAGATGTATCTTCCTGCATCTCAGGCTGATTCCGTGGATGTTCAGGATGGTCTGGTACCTATCCAACTCGACTCAGGGGACTAGCTGAAAAAGGGGTCCCCTATTCCTCCACCATCTTAACTCCTCCTCCAATATGTTGTTTTAAATATGTAGTTTTTAACAACACCAAAAAAAATGCAATACACAAAAGAAGAGTGGAAAATGGCCCATTGACAGAAACAAAACAAAACAGATGAAGGAAACTGCCTTTAAGAGGGTCCAGATGTCATACTTAGGAAACAGAGATTCAAAGTAGCTATTATACATATGTTCAAAGTACCAAAAAAATGTTTACAGAAGTAAAGCAAGTTGTGATCATATGTCTCACATGCCAAGACAATTCAGAAGGAAGAATAGTCTTTGCAACAAACAGTGCTGAGACAACTAGATATCCACAAGCAAAAGAATGAAGCAGGAAGGCTTCCTCACACCATTTACAAAAACTAAACCAAAAGAAATTGAAGAGCTACGTGTAAGAGCTAAAGATATAACACTGTTAGGAGAAAATATGGCAATGGGTTCATCAATATCCATCAGGCCAATAAAAATTGAAACCACAATGAAATTCCATTTCATATCTATCAAGGTGGCTAGAGCAAAACCCAGAAATAATAGCAAGTGTTGATGAGGGTCTGGATAGATCAGAACATTCAAACACTCCTAGTGGAATTGTAAAATATTACAGCTGCTTTAGGATATAGTCTGGCCACTTTTCAAAAGGTTAAACATAGAGTTTCCATATGACCCATCAATTCCACTTTTGGTTACATACTGAAGAAAAATGGAAAATATAATATTAACACAAAATCTGTACATGAATGTTCATAGCAGCATCATTCATAATCAAGAAGAAAAAAAATTCAAATATCCATTCAACTGATGAATAGGAAAATAAAATGTGGTATATCCATACAATAGAATGTTATTCAACAGTAAAAGGAGTATCAATATATGCTACAACTTGAACAAACTTTGAAAACATTATGCTGAATGAAATAAGCCAGTCATAAGAGACAACGCATTGTATAGTTCCATATATTTAAAACGTGCAGAATAAGCTATTCTATAGAAATAAAAAAAAAGGAAAATAAGGTTGCCTCGGGCTTGGGGGATTAGAGGGTTATTGGAAATGACTACTAGTAGATATGGGGTTTCTTTTTTGGGTGATGAAATCGTTCAAAGCTTGTTTCTGGTGATGGTTGTGTAACTCTGTGAATATAATAAAAAAACATTGAAGTGTATGCGTTAAATGAGTGAATTACATAGGATCAAATGATATTTCAAAAATGCTATTACAAATACAGAAAATAGTAACATAAGAAATAAGTTTAAAGTCCTGGATCCAAATACATCCATTTTTTTTAAGAGACCCCAAATGTAATTATACAACTTTTCGTGACAGTGGAACATGTTGGTCGCCATCATTGGTATTTACCAGACACAGAGATGTCATTGAGTAGGCTTCTGTTCTGTGCTGGGTCATTTGCTCCCATTTTCTCAGTGAGAGCATCTAAATTTGAAAGAAAAAAAAATATGTGGTCATGTCCTTTTGTCAGGATAATTTATCTAGTCAGGTCATGGTATTTATAGTCAGCTTCATGGAGTTTAGCAATTAATTATTGCTTGCTTGTATCATGCACTGTCATTTATTCCCCCAAACGGGACTGACTGATGAATGCTGCAAGATGCTAGCAGCATTTTTCAGGTTAGTAAATTCTATTGCACTCCCCAGGCATCTTTTTCTGTCAACCAGCATCAGCCCTGGTGAGATTAGCACAGTGACACAACACAATCTGAACCAACCTGCTCAATTACAAGTCTCTGTGTGGGCCCCAAATTGGGATTTTGGGGATGGAAATGGCCTTGGGACTCATTTAGTACAAATTTCTCATCTTGTGGAAACAGAAGTAAAACTGATAGACATGAGGAGACTTCATAACTAATGCTGTAAAGCTGGCCAATAGTAGAATTAGCACGACACGTCCATGTTGGCCCTCGGTGCCCATTCCAAGCCCCGTGATTCTGCTGCAGTCTTGGGTGAGTGTGGGCCACAGCAAGTTTCTGATCTGGCTCCTTTAGTGCTGAGCCCAAGCCTCTGGGGTCCTGACATAACGCAGGGGTGCTGGGAGCTAGGTAAAATACTCCACCCCAGAAGAGCCCCCTCTTGGCACACACTAGAAATACAATATTGACTTGGTACAGACTCATTTCTACACCCAAACTCATTTCAAGTCCTGGAAAAAAAATAAATGGTTTTGCAAATACTTTATTTCTTTATTTTAATTAATTAATTAATTAATTAATTATATATTTATTTTTCATTATGTTCAGTTAGCCAACATATAGTACATCATAAGTTTTTGTTGTAGCATTCAACGATTCATTAGTTGCTTATAACACCCAGTGCTCAAATACTTTAAAACATTATGGTTAAAACACACCACACACACACAGACACACACACAATGTTCATAGCAGCAATGTCCACAATAACCAAACTATGGAAGAAGCCGAGATACCCTTCAACAGACAAATGGATAGAGAAGATGTGGTCCATATATACAATGGAATATTACTCAACCAGCAGAAAGGATGAATACCCACCATTTGCATCAGCATGGATGCAACTGGAGGGGATTATGCTAAGTGAAATAAATCAAGCAGGGAAAGATAATTATCATATGGTTTCACTTATATGTGGAACATAAGCAATAGAGTGGAGGACCATAGGGGAAGGGAGGGAAATCTGAAGGGGGAGAAATCAGAGAGGGAGACAAACCATGAGATACTATAGACCATGGGAAACAAACTGAGGGTTTCAGAGGGGAAGGGCTAGGAGAACGAGGTAACAGGGTTATGGGTATTAAGGAGGGCATGTGTTGGGATGATCACTGGGTGTTATACTCAACTAATGAGCCACTGAACACTACAACAAAAACTTACGCTGTACTATAAGCTGGCTAACTGAACATAATTTAAAAAACCATATGGTTATCAGCATTTATGTGTATACAAAATCACTGTCTTACTAAATATATGTAAGGACATTTCCAAAGGTATAAGATTTCCCCACACTGCTCATAAACTATTAAGTTTGCAGGGTAAAGCAGAGTCACTTTCCTTGGGACACAAAGAGTACCCAGGTTTCTTCCCTGACCCTCAACTCTGGCTTCATTCTTTGGTAGGCTGCACTTTGGTAGTTTGGGTTGGAAGTAGTAATAGATCAGCTGAATTTCCACCCTACTGAAATGCCCTCCTTGAATGCAATATTCCCCTGAGCTTACAAATTTGCCATAGGAGTCAAGGTCTTAATATGCTTCCAATGGACTTTGTCTAGGGTTGCTTTTTCCACAAGGTGAAAAAGGTCTGCAGGCACTAGGTAAGTCCATCTAAAAGCAGAGTTTCAGTTACTTATGTTTGAGCTACATCAGCACAGAGACTCTTAGGTTAATTGCCCAAACCCATTTATTTAGCTGCAGGATGTATGTCAGCCACTGCTGCAGAAAGCCAAGAGAAATGACTGAGAGTAATTCCATTTTATAAAGAGCTCCAATGAGTCTTATCCAAGGCAGATGTCATCCATGTTTCCATGGCAACCTGTATCTGTTCCAGGAAAGGAGCAAGGAGCCCAAATAATTGTGTTATGGACCAACTCTTTTAGAAGCTCTGCGTAATGGGAGTCAGAGTGGAGAGGATTTAAAACACTGTTTATGTGATCAAATAAACCTATCTCCCACTTAAGAAAAGGGCATCTTTTGGCTGGGAAAGCAGTTTCTTCTTTAAGGGCCTGGCTGCCTTTTGGTGCTATAACTGCCTTGTCTACATGAAAAAAGTCACAGAAGCATCTCTTACTTGTCTCAGGCAAACATCTGAGAGCAAAGAGATTTCTACTCCTTTGAATCACACAGGAGAGACTCTCTGAAGACCTTTCACAGCAGCCCATTGGATGCCCAAAGGGTAGAACGGGGGCAGTATAGACAGCCAGCAAGTGTGCATCCTACATTGTTCAGGATGGGCTTTGAAGCCCAGGCATGGAGGAAGAAGCTGGGTCATCTCTGTATCATGATGACAATTTCCTGTCTGCCTGGCATGCTCTTCTCCATGAGATCCCACAACAGGTTTATCATCATGTGCAAAGTGATGTTCAAATGTTGGGCCAGGGTAGTAATGAGCTGAGAGAGATGCCATGATCTAGTTGTAAGAGCAAGAATGTTTTATTTAATTAATTGCAATCATGGGGATTTCTAAGTCTTGGTCATTGAAGCACTAACAATCAACTTTGTGAAATTACGGTTTGTCATGATCAACAGTGGTGCTTTAGTTACTGAACTAGCCATTTGATGACAATGATAATATGATGGTTTTAGAGTGCTGCACTGTGTCAGCCTTACACACAAGGAGGCAGCCTTATGCACAAGAATGTCTCACAAATAATAGACATGAAAGCATCATTATCTTCATACCACATGTCCTGGGAATTCTTCAGCAAAAATATCTGCAGGAATTGGTCAAGGAGAGGAGCCCATTGGCAGGAAAACAAAACACTAATTGGATCTAGAGCCACCAGTTACTACAGAACTGTCAGCTTGCTATTTGCGAGGAGGGGATGCATGTGTTCCTCTCATTGTGCTGCATTTTCTTGCCAGCATTATTGTTGGCACCCAGATGAGATTGACTAAGGATGTGAGAACTCCATGTAGCCATCACCCAATGACACAAGAGGGAACGGGGCTGAATGCTCTCATGCCATAGTGTCACATAACCCTTCCATTCCCAGCAAACTGGCACAGTGCTCAGGATGAACCACATTGTGTTGGAGATGCAAAATAAACATTTTGACCTGGACAGATAGATTTAGATCTCAATGAAACAATGAGATAATTTACCATTTCAGGAAAGTCCCCCTATGGAGACTGACAAATATGCAGTTATGACAATCTTTGAGTATAAACCTCTTGATCACTGATCTTTTTAAAAGCACTACAGAATGTCACACTCACTACATTTGGGAAATGTAGACTAGAAAATGTTTAGATAAGTTTTCTTAGGATGACATGAAATGGATTCATATCTAGGTCTTGAAATTGATGTTTATGGGTTTACTTTCTGCATATTTAGATGTGAAAAATGGTGGGGTGTGCTGCTCTTGGCCTTAAAAGTATGTTCCCTGGTTGACAGTGAGGCAGGTCATGGCATATACCTGCAAGTAGACAAGCCTCCTACACTCACCAAGACCAGGGAGGGGGCTTGCCAAGTGTTTAGCTCTGTCACTGCACCATCCTCCTGGAAGCACTATCATTTCAGTTTGGTGGATAGAATCAGGACTCTCTCTTACAGATTCTAAGGTTTTTAAAAGACTCAATAAAATGATTCTAAAATAAAACCAAGGAAGTGCATAATTACCATTTTCTACACATGGTTCATGTTGCCTGAATTTTTCCTAAAGTTGATTTAGACTTTTGTTAATTTTCAGTGACAAAAGTTGCTTGTGATTGGTGAAATGAGTCATAGTTTATGTGAGTGTAGGAGATTCAATAAAAGGCAATTTTATAAAATGACAATATGGGGCAGTTGAAGTCCAGCCTCATAAAGACTTTGGAAAAGTGTCTATCTATTGAGGGTGTCATGATCGTGACAATTAAAAATTGTCAAATTTCTTTTTTTCTTCTTTCTTTCTTTCTTTCTTTCTTTCTTTCTTTCTTTCTTTCTTTCTTTCTTTCTTTCTTTCCCTTTCTTTCTTTCTTCTTCCAACAGTTTGCAACCCTAACCATAGAGGTTACTCTGAAAAGAAGTTAGACAAATGAGTGGGAATGATATATTGGGGTAACAGAAAATTGCTAACAGTCTCGCAGACCTTGGTGGTGTGACAAGGGTGGTTGCAAGAGATGGTAAGGAGCATATCAAGTAGAAGTTGGGTCAATAGGCTTAAGAGTCTTCCAGAGTGAATCAGAACATTAAATGCATTGAGGAATTAAATCCTTTTGCTGTGGTGATGCCAGCTGGTTGTCTTAGATCTCTCTGATTGGTCTCACTCAGCCAGTGCTGAAACTCAGTGGCCAGGGCTGGTCTAGCACAGTCATCTGGATACTTAGTGTTTGGGGCTCATTGTGGTCTCACTGACTCCAAATCCTCTTCAAAGGGACCATCAAATTCAAATGAAGATGTGATCTGTCTATTCAAATGTGATACATAGTCAGTTTCTCAGTTATATGAATCCTTCCTGGATTTGTAAGCATGATGTATGTTTGCTTACTTGATAAAGCCTTGCACCCACATACACAGAACAACCATGAAGAAGCCATGATATTCCAATTAAATCATGATTATCTGTAGTTAACAATGGGGACTGGGAAAGCAAAGACAAGTGAATTCTACACTTAGTCAGAGTCTGCATTACAGCTCATGTGGGGTGAGCATCTTCTTTTTTGGTCCATTTGCCTGAGCTGCTGGCAAGAAGTTGATGGTTTTGAGCTTACATTTCTTTTACTCGTGCTATGTACCTTCTGATGGAGATGAAGATACGCCAAAGAGCAGAGACAAGAAGACGCAGTAGGTTATCTCAGAATTAACTTAACCAGAGATGTAAAGGATCTATATTCTAGAAACTACAAATGATTCTTGAAAGACATTGAAGAAGACACAAAAAGGTGGAAAAATATTCCATGCTCAAGGATCGGAAAAATTAATATAATTAAAATGTCTATGCTACCCAGAGCAATCTACACTTTCAATGCCATCCCGATCA
The DNA here is from genome assembly GCF_017311325.1 of Ursus maritimus. Classification (NCBI taxonomy): domain Eukaryota; kingdom Metazoa; phylum Chordata; class Mammalia; order Carnivora; family Ursidae; genus Ursus; species Ursus maritimus. The sequence continues at coordinate 860,285 of NW_024424675.1, forward strand.
AAATACCAATGACATTTTTCAAAGAACTGGAACAAACAGCCCTTAAATTTGTGTGGTACCAGAAAAGACCCTGAATCGCCAAGGAATTGTTGAAAAGGAAAAACAAAGCTGGGGGCATTACATTGCCAGATTTCGAGCTGTACTACAAAGCTGTGATCACAAAGACAGCATGGTACTGGCACAAAAACAGACACATAGACCAATGGAACAGAATAGAGAACCCAGAAATGGACCTGTTTTTGTGTGCAACTAATCTTTGATAAAGCAGGAAAAACATCCAGTGGAAACAAGACAGCCTCCTTCTGTCAAATAAAGTGCTGGGATGGACACAATGTCATGCAAAAGAATGAAACTTGACCGCTCTCTCACACCATACACAAAAATAAACTCCAAATAGATGAAAGACCTAGATGTGAGACAGGAATCCATCAAAAATCCTAGAGGAGAACTAGGAGGCAAACTCTTTGACATCGGCCACAGCATCTTTTTTCATGACACATCTCCAAAGGCAAGAGAAACAAAAGAACAAATGAACTTGTGGGACTTCATCAAGATAAAAAGCTTCTGTACAGCCAAGGTAACAGTCAAAAAAACTAAGAGGCAGCCCATGGAATGGGAGAAGATATTTGCAAATGACACTACAGATAAAAGACTAGTATCCAAGATCTACAAAGAACTTCTCAAACTCAATACACAAGAAACAAATAAATCATAAAATGGGCAGAAGATATGAATAGACACTTTTCCAATGAAGACATACAAATAGCTAACAGACACATGAAAAAATGTTCAAAATCAGTAGCCATCAGGGAAATTCAAATCAAACCACATTGAAATACCACCTTATGCCAGATAGAATGGCAAAAATGGACAAGGCAGGAAACAACAAATGTTGGACAGGTTGTGGAGAAAGGGAATCTCTCTTACATTGTTGGTGGGAATGCAAGTTGGTACAGCCACTTTGGAAAATATTGTGGCGGTCCCTTAGAAAGTTAAAAATTGAGCTACCCTATGATCCAGCCATTGCACTACTGGGTATTTACTCCAAAGATACAGACATAGTGAAGAGAAGGGCCATATGCACCCCAATGTTCATAGCAGCATTGTCCACAATAGCTAAATTATGGAAGGAGCTGAGATGCCTTTCAATAGATGACTGGATTAATCAGATGTGGTCCATATATACAATGGAATATTACCCAGCCATCAAAAAGAATGATTTCTCGACATTTGCTACAACATGGACGGGACTGGAGGAGATAATGCTAAGCGAAATGAGTCAAGCAGAGAAAGACAATTATATGGTTTCTCTCATCTATGGAACATAAAAACTAGGAAGATCGGTAGGGGAAGAAGGGGATAAAGAAAGGGGGGTAATCAGAAGGGGGAATGAAGCATGAGAGACTATGGAGTCTGAGAAACAAACTGAGGGCTTCAGAGGGGAGGGGGGGTGGGGGAATGGGATAGGCTGGTGATAGGTATTAAGAAGGGCACCTATTGCATGGTACACTGGGTGATATATGCAAGTAATGAATCATGGAACTTTACATCAAAAAGTAGGGATGTACTGTATGGTGACTAACATAATATAATAAAAAATATTATTAATAAAAAAAGAAGAGGCAGTAGGGTGGAAAAAGCAGGAAGAATGTATGAGTCCTGTAACTCCACACCCCTGTTTATAATAAAATCTCTTCTGCATATTTATGACATTCATCCAGGAATCTGCATAAATGGTTATATGGTATGCATACATCTGTGAACATGGATATGTGCATGGCTTAAAATAGAAAATGATATTAATCCTTGACTACTTAGTTTGGTTTGCATATTTATTTGCATGACCTTGAAGAAAGTGAATGGTCATTTTTTTTTTCTTGCATGAGAGACTGTGAATGGTCATTTTTAAGAAAATCAGTCATAGGTACAATTTTCAAGATTCACAGTGAAACTACATGCCTCAAGTGACATCCCAGGAAGGATTCTATGTCTGTTTTATGCATAAAGCTCAGATTTATTACTTATTTTGGTTTTGCATGCCTACACTAGAAATCTGCATTTGTCAAGTACCACCTCCTTCAATTATTTTTATACAAGAATGAACTATTAATTTATGTTTATTTTAAACTTTAATACCTTTAATTAGGAAAGCCTCTTTTGGTATAGTTATGAATCCTTTTTTTCCAATATAAATATAGTGTTGGTCTTTCCTAGCAGTACCTCTTTGGTAGGTGGCATTGCCTGTTGTAAAACACACACACACACACACACACACACACACACACACACACAATACAAGCATCCATATATGTACATATACATATGTATATAAAATACATGAACATGTTAGTTCTATTAAATTTCTTTGGGATGAAATCACTGAAAAAATTTAACATCTTTCAAAGACTATAAACACTGAGATAGCAATAGTGGTGCACCAAGATGCAGTGAAGATTCAATAAAATACTATGTAGAAGCACATGGCACTTGGTTGTTCCATGGAGGTCTACTTCACTAATTAATCCACATAAACTAAGTTGTAAATGTAGCAATCCTATGGCAAGTGCACTGCAGCTCATGGATTGTTGAATGACTTCCCCAAAGCCACTCAGCTCCCAGCCAACAGATACAAGCCCAGGAATTATCGTTCTTCCATACCACTCCTAATTTATCTTTCCATGTAGTGGAGACTCACCTAATAATTAGCTGTCAGTTTTCCTTTTGGGACTAAGGAGGTCATCAGCATCCTTAGGGAACACCCAGCTTGGACTATTTTAAAAATTCTTAGCTTTTGTTAGGTTTTGCACCCTGTTGTTCCAGCTGTTGACTTCCAAATGTTTCAGAAGCATAGTGAAGCAATGACATGAACCCATTTAAGACCTGTTAATTCCCTGAGGTTGACACTTTCCCATAAAGGCAGGAGGTACTATTACTTTGACTGGTTGAGTACTTCTTGGGTAAGTTAAAGCAATCTTTTCAATGAATCTACTCATGACTTGGTCCCCCAAAGCCATCCTAGAATGGTTTTCTCCTGCATTAATTTTAACTTCTTCAGCTCACTCTGAATATAGTGAGTGATAAGCCCAAGTTTCTTTCTCTCTGGATTGGTCAGAATGAAATGTATACCAAGAATGTAGTTCATATCGCAAGATTTGCCCTTTGGTGACTGTTCCCAGGTGAACACACTTAAAGGCAATGATTTTCTAAAGGGAGATTACATACTGGGCCCTATTTTCCCAGGGCAGGAAAAAGAGTATATTGCCATTTTAACAAACACCACTATTTTCAAACACTCAGGGAGCATTTACTTTATCCATGTTTTTCAAACCAGGGACACTGGAGCAAGATGGTCGGACAATAAGACTGTAAATTCTACATTTTGTAAATGCAAGTGGGTAAGTCTCATTTATTTATTGACTTTTTTGGGCAAATATTCTCTAAAAATATGCCAGTTAGGATGTCCAGTGTCTGCTAGTTATGAAAGCCAAATGCGCAATTCTTCATTTGAGAACATCTTTACATATTGACATGCATATGGGGTCTCCAGAATCTTCTTTGGAAAGTTTGAATTTGAAATTATTTCACTTAATTCTTCAAATGAATCAATGAAATAAATATATTTAATATGAAAACTACAGAGGAAGAAAAGAGGCAAACAGTCATACAGGGACAGGCCTTTGTTAATATGGCAGAGGATGAGGCTGTGTTCAGGGATGCTATTCCCTGTGCATGGCTGTCTCAGAAAAGAGGCCCTCCACAATTCCTCCATTTCACTTAGTGTTTCTATGGGCAATGTTCATTATCTCTCTTTTGGCTGAAAATAGCAAAGTTATTACGTACACACCTCTCTCTAGTATATGAAAGAAGGTATGGCTTTTGTATGTTATACATAACCATGCACATTTGCATTTCTCAGTGGGTTAATTGATTGTCATTTCATATGCATAAAATGGCCAGCAGTATGCTAGAATACAAAAATAAAATTACCTGCTGAGATTAAAATAAGTGGGATGGATTTCTTTTACTTGTAAGTGAAACCTCTTGTCACTTCATAATCAGAGGAGGGAAAGGAATATGTCATTTTGGTGGATTTATATAGTTATGGAAATAGAAAGTGTGCATGTGTTATTGTTCATTTTCATATCTTCCCCCATTCCAAATCCAACAGAATATGTTTTGTTCCCCTACAAGTTGACTACATATTTCCTGAACATTTGTTTTTCTCAGGATGGAAATATGTATATTTGCCTTTGCATGAAGGAAGACTCAGGAAAGACAATCTGTATCACTTCTGTCCCTACTTACCACACGATGAAAATGCAGGTTAGTGAGCTCCCTCCCCAGTTAGTTCCACTGCATGTGTTGCACTTATTTCCATATGTGTTTTGTGCCTCTCTTAGATAAAATCAAAACACATAGCTCAGGTGTGTGCTTGGATGGTTTGCCAGTTCATCTGGCTTAGTTTGAAAAGGACTTTCACACTTCTCTGTTATCCTGAAACAGATGGCACTTCCACTCAGCATCCATCAAGACTAGACTTGCTTCCGTGGGGCGCCTGGGTGTCACAGTCGTTCAGAGTCTCCCTTTAGCTCAGGGCGTGATCCTGGTGTCCTGGGATGGAGTCCCGTATCTGGCTCCCTGCTGGGAGCCTGCTTCCTCCTCTACCACTCCCGCTGCTTGTGTTCCCTCTCTCTCTAGCTGTCTCTCTCTCCATCAAATAAATAAATAAAATCTTAATAAAAAAAAAAAAGACTGGACTTGCTTCTAGCAGAGACTTGCCAAGCTCTACTCAATTCAGTCCTTCAAAGAATGAGTGTGTCTGTGTGCATGTGCACAGTTCATGTTCTGGCTTAATCCACTTATATATGCTTTTTCTTTTTTTCATAATAATATTCGTATTATATTATGTTATTCACTATACAGTACATCCCTGGTTTTTTTATGTAAAGTTTGACGATTCATTAGTTGCTTATAACACCCAGTGCACCAAGCAATACATGCCCTTCTTACTACCCATCACCAGCTATACCATTCCCTCACCCCCTCCCCTCTGAAGCCCTCAGTTTGTTTCTCATAGTCCATAGTCTCTCATGCTTCATTCCCCCTTCTGATTACCCCCCTTTCTTTATCCCTTTCTTCCCCTACTGATCTTCCTAGTTCCTATGTTCCATAGATGAGAGAAACCACATGATAATTGTCTTTCTCAGCTTGACTTATTTCATTTAGCATTATCTCCTCCAGTGCCGTCCATGTTGCAGCAAATGTTGAGAACTTGTTCTTTCTGATAGCTGAGTAATATTCCATTGTATATATGGACCACAACTTCTTAATCCAGTCATCTGTTGAAGGGCATCTCGGTTCCTTCCATGCTTTGGCTATTGTGGACAATGCTGCTATGAACATTGGGGTGCCTATGGCCCTTCTCTTCACTACATCTGTATCTTTGGGGTAAATACCCAGTAGTGCAATGTCTGGGTCATAGGGTAGCTCCATTTTTAACTTTTTAAGGGACCTCCACACTGTTTTCCAGAGTGGCTGTACCAACTTGCATTCCCACCAACAATGTAGGAGGGATCCGCTTTCTGCACATCCTCTCCAGCAATTGTTGATTCTTGCCTTGTCTATTTTTGCCATTCTAACTGGCGTAAGGTGGTATCTCAGTGTGGTTTTGATTTGAATTTCCCTCATGGCTAATGATTTTGAACATTTTTTCATGTGTCTGTTAGCTATTTGTATGTCTTCATTGGAAAAGTGTCTATTCATATCTTCTGCCCATTTTATGATTTATTTGTTTCTTGTGTATTGAGTTTGAGAAATTCTTTGTAGATCTTGGATACCAGTGTTTTATCTGTAGTCTCATTTGCAAATATCTTCTCCCATTCCATGGGATGCCTCTTAGTTTTTTTGACTGTTACCTTGGCTGTGCAGAAGCTTTTTATCTTTTTTTTTTTAAAGATTTTATTTATTTATTTGACAGAGATAGAGACAGCCAGCGAGAGAGGGAACACAAGCAGGGGGAGTGGGAGAGGAAGAAGCAGGCTCATAGCGGAGGAGCCTGATGTGTGGCTGGATCCCAGAACGCCGGGATCACGCCCTGAGCCGAAGGCAGACGCTTTAACCGCTGTGCCACCCAGGCGCCCCCAGAAGCTTTTTATCTTGATGAAGTCCCACAAGTTCATTTTATCCTTTGTTTCTCTTGCCTTTGGAGATGTGTCATGAAAAAGGTTGCTTTGGCCGATGTCATAGAGGCTGCTGCCTATGCTCTCCTCTAGGATTTTGATGGATTCCTATCTCACATCGAGGTCTTTCTTCCATTTGGAGTTTATCTTTGTGTATGGTGTGAGAGAGTGGTCAAGTTTCATTCTTTTGAATGTAGCTGTCCAATTTTCCCAGCACCATTTATTGAAGAGACTGTCTTGTTTCCACTGGATGTTTTTTCCTGCTTTATCAAAGATTAGTTGCCCAAAGAGCTGAGGGTCCATTTCTGGGTTCTATTCTGTTCCATTGGTCTATGTGTCTGTTTTTGTGCCAGTACCATGCTGTCTTTGTAGTACAGCTCAAAATCCCGCATTGTGATGCTCCCAGCTTTGTTTTTCCTTTTCAACAGTTCCTTGGTGTTTGGGGGCCTTTTCTGGTTCCACACAAATTTAAAGGCTGTGTGTTTCAGTTCCTTGAAAAATGTCATTGGTTTTTGATCGGGATAGCATTGAAAGTGTAGATTGCTCTGGGTAAAATGGACATTTTAACTATGTTAATTCTTCTGTTCCATGAGCATGGAATATTTTTCCATATTTCTATGTCTTTTTCAATGCCATTCAAGAGTGATTTGTAGTTTCTAGAATATAGATCCTTTACTTCCCTGGTTAAGTTAATTCCAAGATAACGTATGATTTTTGGTGCTATTGTAAATGGGATGGATTCCCTAATTTCTCTTTCTTCAGTCTCATTGTTCATGTCTAGAAATGCAACCGATTTCTGAGCATGGATTTTGTATTCCACCACATTACTGAATTGCTCTATGACTTCTAATAGTTTAGGAGTGGATTCTTTTGGGTTTTCCATATAGAGTATCATGTCATCTGCGAAGAGAGACAGTTTGACTTCTTCTTTGCCGATTTGGATACGTTTTATCCCATTTTGTTTTCTGATTGCTGTTGTAAGGACTTCTAGTACTATGTTGAATTATAGTGGTGAGAGTGGGCATCCTCGTCGTGTTCCTGATCTTAAGAGAAAGGCTTCCAGCTTTTCCCCATTGAGAATGATGTTTGCTGTAGGCTTTTCATAGAAGGTGTTTATGAGATTGAGGAATGTACCCTCTATCCCTACACTCTGAAGGGTTTTAATCAGGAAAGGATGCTGTATTTTGTCAAATACTTTTTCTGCATCTATTGAGAGGATCATATGGTTCTTGACTCTTTTCTTGTTGATATGATCTATCACACTGATCAATTGGTGAATTTTGAAGCACCCTTGCATCCCAGGGATGAATTCTACTTGGTCATGTTGGATAATCCTTTCAATGTACTGTTGGATCCTATTAACTAGGATCTTGTTGAGAATTTTGGCACCCATATTCATCAGGGAATTCAGTCTGTAATTCTCCTTTTTGATGGGGTCTTTGCCTGGTTTAGGGATCAAGGTAATACTGGCCTCATAGTATGAGTTTGGTAGTTTTCCTTCTGTTTCTATTTATTGAAACGGCTTCAGGAGAATAGGTATTATTTCTTCTTTGAATGTTTGGTAGAATTCCCCGGGGAATCCGTCAGGCCCTGGACTCTTTTTTTTTTGGGAGGTTTTTGATCATTGCTTCAATCTCTTCATAATTAATCGGTCTGTTTAAATAATCAATTTCTTCCTGTTTCAATCTTGGTAGTTTATAGGTTTCCAGAAAGGCATCCATTTCTTCCAGGTTGTTTAATTTATTGGCATAAAGTTGTTGATAAATGTTTCTAATGATCTTTCCTATTTCATCGGTGTTGGTTGTGTTCTCTCCCCTTTCATTCAGAATTTTATTACTTTGGGTCCTTTCTCTATTCTTTTGAAAAAGTCTTGCCAGTGGCTTATCGATCTTATTTTTTCTTTCAAAGAACCAGCTTCTAGTTCTGTTGATCTCCTCTACTATGCTCCTGGTTTCCAATTCATTGATCTCTGCTCTAATCTTGATCACCTGCTTTCTTGTGTGTGGGTTAGGCCTGTTCTTCTGTTCCAGCTCCAGCTTCTTGAGGTGAGAATATAAAAACTGCATTTTAGATTTTTCTATTCTTTTGATTGAGCCTTGGATGGCTACGTATTTTCCCCTTAGGACCACCTTTGCAGTGTCCCACAGGTTTTGGACTGATGCGTTTTCATTCTCATTGGTCTCCAGAAACTGTTTAAACTGATTTTTAATTTCCTGGTTTACTCAATCATTTTTGAGCAGGATAGTTCTTAGCTTCCAAGTGTTTGAGTTTCTTCCAAATTTTTCCTTGTGATCAAGTTCCAGTTTCAAGGCATTGTGGTCTGAGAATATGCAGGGAATAATCTCCGTCTTTAGGTATTAGTTGAGACCTGTTTTGTGACCCAGTGTATGGTCTATTCTGGAGAAAGTTCCATGTGCATTTGAAAAGAATGAGTATTCTGTTGTTCTGGGGTGTAATGTTTTATGTATATTAGTGAGGTCCATGTGGTCTTGTATGTCATTCAATGCTCTTGTTTCTTAGTTGATTTTCCGCTTAGGTGATCTGTCTATTGCTGAGAGCGGGGTGTTGAGGTCCCCTACTTCTAATGTATTATTATCTATATGTCTCTTTATTCTGGTTAAGAGTTGGCTTGTTTATCCTGCTGCTCCCCTGTTGGGGGCATATTTATAATCATCATATCCACTTGTTGGATACATCCTTTAAGAATAATATAGTGTCCTTTTGTATCTCTAACTACAGTCTTTAGTTTGAAATCTAATCTGTCTGATATGAGGATTGCTACCTCAGCTTTATTTTGAGGTCCATTGTCATGGAAAAATTTTTTTCCATCCCTTCACTTTCAGTCTGGATGTATTTTAAGGTTCAAAATGAGTCTCTTGTAGACAGCAAATGGATGGGTCATGTCATTTTATCCAACCTGCAACCCTGTGGCATTTATGGGAACATTTAGGCCATCACATTTAATGATGTCATGTTTCCTGTGAAGTCTTTGTTTCTATAGACTGTAACTTTCCTTTCTGTATCACTCTTCGGGCCTTTTTACTTTTATGGAACCCCCCTTAATATCTCATGTAGGGCTGGTTTGGTGGTTATGAATTCCTTCAGTTTCTGCCAATCCTGGAAGGTCCTTATCTCCCCATCAATTCTGAATGACAGCCTTGCTGGATAAAGGATCCTTGGCTCCATGTTCTTCTCAGATAGAGCTTTGAAAATACCCGGCCAACCGTTCCTAGCCTGCCAGGTGGCTGTAGACAGGTCCGACATTATTCCGATATTTTTCCCTCTGTACGTAAGGATTTTCTTCCCCCTGGGTGCTTTCAATACTGTATCCTTGTATCTAATATTTGCGAATTGCACTATGATGTTACGTGGTGTAGGTCTGTTCTCATTGACCTTGCAAGGGGTTCTCTCTGCCTCTTGGACATGAATGCTTGTTGCCTCTGCCAGATTAGGGAAGTTCTCAGCTACAATTTGTTCAAATATCTCTTCTAGACTTTTCTCTTTCTCCACCCCCTCAGGATGGCGATGATTCTGACATTGGAATGTTTCCTTGAGTCAGTAATCTCCCGTACTCTACATTCTTGAGATTGGATTTTTTGAGCCGAGTTTCTGTTTTAACTTTCTCTTCTATCATCCCATCCTCCAATTCACTAATTTGTTCTTCTGCCTCATTTACCCTGGCTGTCAGAGCATCTACTTTAGACACATTTGATTCATAGCATTTTTAATTTCTGCCAGACTCGCTCTCATTTCTGCCCTTAGAAATTCTATATTCTCGTTAATATTTTCATTAATATTTTTTTCCAAACTTACACATCATCTTGACCCTTGTTACTCTGAACTCCATTTCTGACAATTTGGTTATATCCATATCCATCAGTTCTGTGGCTGAGGCCACAGACTTATTATGTTTTCTTTGCTCTTGGGGATTTCTCCTCCTCATCATTCTGATGAGGAGAGGTTGCAGGGATGCCCAGAGCCCAAATTATTGACCAAGACACAGGCATTGTACCCTTGTTTTATGGGGACTTTAGGGATGTGGGCTTCTTGATTTTTCAGCCTGCCTTCTGGGGGATGGGCTTGCCGCGCTGATATTCAGGCAACCCTGTTTGGGTAGATTTGCCCCATTCCCTGAGAGGGGGGATGGGGATGGGCACAATGTGAGCCGTTATTTCCAGGCTTTTGTTCTCTGGCGGCTTTCCCTGGCAGTTTTCTGTGCCTCTTCTGAGAGTCAGTGCAGCAGAGGCCGTGTCCTAGCCTCTGTCTCAGAACAGAGAGATCACAGTCTGCTTTCCACTGAGTTCTCTTGGCCACTTTAACTCTGTTTCTGTCAGTGCTGTTAAAAACCCTGCTTTGCCCCTGGATGTGCACCTCACAGACTGTGTCCCTTCCCTCACCTCCAGGGCCAGCATGTCTCTGTCCTTTGTGTTTCTAACACCACCAGCCCCCCCCCCCCAGTTCCTGCGTGCGCTCCTGAGCTTCCTGTTACAGTATGGTTCGTGTGTGCACTCCGGAGCTCCGGTTTTCAGTTTGGACTTGCGCACTCCTGAGCTCCCGGTTTTAGTCCGGTTCCAGTGAGTGCTCTGGAGCTCCAGTTTTCAGTCTGGTCGTGCACATTCCCCGGCTCACGGTCTCAGTCTGTTCTCTCGTGGGTGCCGGTCCTCTTTCCGGCCCACTCCCCAGTGCAAGTGGCGACTGCTTCCTGGCACCCGAGCATGTTGGCTCCCTCCCTCTTCCATTTATCTTCTGATATCTGTGCATGGATTCATGGCTCCCCATTTTGTACCTCAATATTCAGCACTGGAGATGTTCATTTGTAGAGATCCAGATGTATCTTCCTGAGTCTTAGGCTGATTCCGTGGGTTTTCAGGTTGGTCTGGTAGATATCCAGCTTGACTCAGGACCAGCTGAGAAAGGGGTCCCCTATCCTCCACCATCTCTTCTCCTCCTTGCAGAAAGTGGTCGCTTTTCTGTTCATTGAGTTTCTTCTACTCTTTTCTTTATTCTCCAGTTGCATTCATAGGTATTCAAAATGGTTTGGTAGCTCTCTAGCTGAATTCCTGGGACCAGGTGAGCTTTAGGTCTCCTGCTCCTCCGCCATCTTGGAACACCCACATGTAGTCATTTTTAGATAGCAGTCCTCAGCTGAGTGGTGAGCCAGAAAGTCAAATTCCTCCAAGTAGAAATTACAGCTAAATCTGCAATAAGGATCCTGACCAATAATAATGAATGTATTGGGAAAATATGGCCATTTCTTAGTCTTTTTAAAACCCACTTTAGGTACTCCATGATTCCAACAGTTTTCAACTTCTATATTAATTTTCAGACTTGGTAAGTAAGATAACAGGTTTATTCCATCATTTATTCATTCAACAACTAGCACTTACCATGTTGGTAACTGTCCCTGGGGCTAGGATTACGATAGGAACAAACCCCCTGTTCCTGTTTTCTTGATGTTTAGAAGCCTATGCAGTCTTTCTCAGAAGAATTTTTTAGATATGTAAAATAAAATATATGAGTAAAGGATAAATGAATTACCATATAGATATTAAACTATTTTAAAATTTGTAATGCAACTTAAATAATATATTAAATAACAATTGTGATGAAATATGAAAATATTGATTTTTATCAGTGACAAACACAGTGTTAATATTTCAGGATTTTTTTTCTTTTGACACAATATTTATAAATAGAAGGAAATTCTAATTGTCAGATGCAAGTGAAAATAAAGTTATATATTTTCACATGCAAGTTATGGAATCTTTGAATTCTATACTTGGGAAGTGAATGGAGGGGAGGGATCTGTGAGGCCCAGATTGGAGCTGACTTCTCCTTCCACCAAACCAGTTGTGGGAGGAGAAAGAATGCCAAAGGCCTCTGAAAGTGAAGCCTGCCTATGTGTTTCTTTGGGCTCCATCCAGGAGCCCCAGTCTGACTCACAAATGTTAATTAGCCAGCTCTCATCAAACAAGTATCTGAAGCTACCATCTTGGAGAGGAATCCTAAGTGAAGGATGTGGGGGCAGTGTGCAAATGTAAATAATGCACAGTCCTAGTCTTCCCTATCATGCTGAGCATTATTGCAAAGCTTCCAGGATAAAGTTGTATCCATCCAATGGTTTCTCACCAAGTAAAATTAGAAGTCAGGCATTGAAGGGGAAAATTCTTCAAGCCAGGACATGCATTTCCTCTGGAGAAGCTCCTCTCCATCTGCATCATGTTTGATCTCAGACACCTAGATTTATTTCTCACAGTTAAGAACACTAACTAACCTAAATTTTGCTCCCATCATTTAAGAGGAGAAAAAATAGAATCCTAAATTACTTCAGGAAATGAAGGCCACCTCTTAGAGTTATTGTTAGAAAGTTGTGTAACATTGAGCTACATAAAGAAACTAAGGCAAGAAATTGAGACTGTTACTGGAATGATTTGAAAACATTTCAACATTGTTCTAAAATTCTTATTCCTCTGCAGAGATAAATCAAATTATTATAATAGAGCTTCTGCTTCTCAATGCACACCTGCTAACCCTGCATTTCTTCTCATATCTTTTAATGGGGGTCTCTTTTCCTCTAGACAGGTAGAAAACCATGGAGTCATCATTGATTCTTTTTAAAATTCATACCCCACATTTGATCAATCAGCCAATGATATTGCTCTACCTCCAAAACATATCCAGAATCCAACCATTTTTCCAACCTTTGCTCTTGCCCCCTCAAACTGCCATCTCAATAACTTTCATTCCCACCTACAACCACACGTGTCCTGCACTCATCTTTATCTTCTTACTTCACACCCCAAAGGGAGAGTCCTATTTTTGCTTTCCCTGTTGCCTCAGTTCGGGAAAACAGTCCCATCCCTATCTGTTCCAGGAACTTTTTCTTCCTCTCCTCTGGATGCCAAGTGACCCTGTGTTTCAGCCGCCACAGCTCCCCACTTTGTTTATAGCACTCCCCATAGCAGGGACTTCTACCACACCTCCAAAAACCTACACAACGTGACAAGTAAGGAAGATGTTTCAATGGGAATCAGTGTTCCATCTGGTCCATTCCCATCTCTATACTCATGCCTCACTGTTACCTCTTCTAGCAAGATGCTGGTGTGGACCTTCCATCCTCTGACCCTCCACTCACATACCTCTGCCTTCATTGATGTGACTCTCTTATTTTCCTGTTCCAATCCTACAAGTTGGAAATATCATAGCAGGAAGCAAATAAATTGTGAGGGAGAGATATGTAAGCAGCTAGAGGTTTTGTGAACCAAAGCTTTTATGTTTGTAGCCTTCATGTCCTGTGTCCCTGTATCTTTAATCATCTCTTCTCTACTAGTGCTTTTTCATCAGTTGAAAAACTTACCAAAGCCTCTCATATTACAAACAAACAACAAACCAAAAACACAAACCTTTATTTCCACTATACATAAAGCCATCACTTTATTTCTTCTTTCGTTTTAACCTGCTTCTGCATGTACCTGGTTATTTCTTTATATGAGTAGTATCTTTGGTTATTGGATGTGCCAGACAATTAGGTTCCCTCTCATGGACCCCTTTACTCCCCAACCCAGGAAAATCCAGTTTCCCCAGTCCATTTCAGTGAGACATTGGTCCTAAGTGAGCTCACTAAATCAAGAAGCATTTCCTGCTCCTTGCTATAGCAGGCTTTCTGGTGTATTGGGTCTCTCAAACATCTCTTTGTCTCCGTGATTTCCCATTCTCTAATCTTTCCCTCTTGTCTGATCATTTCTTACTTCACTTTGTTTATAGCACTCCAGGTGATCCTAACAGAAAGTCATGTTTGAGACTCAGGGCTCAAAATTAGTACTTGCAAAAGTTTAACATGTATACAAATTGCCTGGAGAGTTTTCATTTCTAACAAGCTACCAGGTTATGGAATGCTGCTGCTCCTGGGACCATAGTTAGACTAGAAAATTTTAATTCCAGGTAATTCCTATACACACTGAATTTGAGAATCACAGCTTTACCTAGTTACTGAGAAAGTAGCAGGTTGTCACCTTCCCTCAAAAACCCTTCTTCAATAACTTGGGGTAAATTCAATGTCCTAACTCTGTGTCTATGACAATGTGTGCTTACTTTTATCTCAGTGTGTGTACATTGCGTTGCTGTCATCTCTTTAACTGCTCTTTTCATTAAAGTGGATGATCCTCAAAAGCTGCAATATGATTGGAACTCAGTAAGTGGTAAAAAAGAAAGCCATTTTTCTATGACTAGGTATAGCCTTGGTTTCCCAGGCACTGGGTAGAACTGAGATCAAGTGAACAGGAATTAGGTCTCTTCCTGTTTTCCCCCATTGAATTCCAGTCAGAATACTATACCTTTAGATAGTTTTCCCCACTTCTCTAGGCATTGCCATGTGGGCTTGATACACTGAAAAGCAATGTTTTTATGTTGATCTTTTCCAACAGCTCACTCTTCCACCCAGGGATTCAGTGCCTCTTTTTCTCCTAGTCTTTGGAGCCACACTGATTATGCTGCCCTTTGTTGAAATGCCACTAGTGAAATTCAGCTTCATCGCCTTCTGTCTGCAGGGCTTTTCTTCATGGGGTTCATAGGCAATAGGACCATCGTTTTTTTAAAAGCATTTTCATTTTTTAAAATTTTTATTTTAATTCTAGTTAGTTAATACACAGTGTTATATTAGTTTTCAAGTGTAAGATGTAGTCATTCAACACTTCCAACCATCACTTTTATTGTCCAGATTGTAATACTTCTCCATGTGAAATAGATATTGAGATATTAATAATTATATAATGTTCAGACAAACAGTTCTGGGCAAACTGAGATGCTTGGTCACCCAGGTCTAAGATAACTCTGGGCTCACCAAAGAAGTGTAGACCATGACACACACTGCTCCTTCAGTCTTCTGTTCCTGACTTTGCCTTGGCATATCCCTTACAGATGCCTTCCTTTCTTGCAAAATGACATAGTTCAGCAAATACAACATGTTATCAACTGAATAGTGTTAGACCCCAGTCTTTCTCGGTCAATATTAGGAAGCCCTAAAACTCACTTACTAAAAAGCTTTGAATTTAAACAGACTTGGTCAAATTCCAGTGATAATCAGCCAAGACCATGAAAATTCTATATTCATAAAATGCAATAATAATATTTCCCACTTCATAGAGCTTTTCCATGTATTAAGATAATAATTGTTTAATAAAGTATTTGGTATATAGTAAATGCTCAAAAATAATAGTGATGGAGATAATTTTGGTTTCATCTTCAACATATAAAAGGCTTGAAGTCACTGCTTTCCTCATTACAACAAAAAAAGAGCTGATGAAACTGCAAATCAATGAATTTTCTTGGACTCATCAGATAAGTGAGGTTGCAGGGCAAACTGTCATCCTGAAATCTGGGGAGAAGGGCATATCCAGAGAAGTACAGTTGAGATCTACTTACCAGAAACCAAAGCTTCCAGAGCCATAAACTGGACTTTTATGTAAAAAGCTAGACAAAATATGGGAACAGATGGATAATGTAAGCAGAAAGAGAAAACTCTAAGGACCAAAAGGAAGTACTAGAAATCAAAATCACTGTACCATGATGAATACCTTTGACAGGCTTACTGAGAGAGTTGAGATAGTCAAGGAAAGAATGTGTGAGTTTAAAGGTAGGTCAACTGAAACTTCCAAAACTAAAAAACAAAGATGATTAAAAAAAAAATGAAAACCAGAACAGAATATCCAAAAACTGTTGGAAAACTTCAAAAGACATAACATATAGGCAATTGGAATACCAGAAGGAGGACAAATATATAAGAGAGGAGAACAAGTATTTGAAGTAATAATGGGCAAACTTTTAAAAATTAATGATAGAAACCAAAGCACAGATCCAAGAAGCTCAAGACAAAATAAGCAGGGTAAACAATTATCTCTATATGTCTTATCTGTCATCTATCTATCTAACTTCTATCTATTACCTATCTATCTAAACTATGCTTATGCATATCATATTCAAACCACAGAAAACGAAAGACAAAAAAATCTTAAAGAAGCTGAGGTGGCCACTCTGTTGGCCACTCTTCAGAAGTGTATGGACCCCACCCCAAATTTGCTTTGGATAATGAGACTTTCTGATGAGAGAAGGATGGCTCTCAAACAGGTCCAAAAATATCTTGAGAAAACAGTGAAAAGAGACTGGTTTGAGGTTTTCATGGTGGCTGGGAGGTAGGAATGGAAGGAAAACTCCTGTGTGCAGGCAGGAGTTTGTGTGGTTTGAACCTCCACTGGTGCCAAGGAAGAGAGCACCCAGACTTTCTCATCAGTTTCCCCAGATTTAGAGAAAGATTGGGAAGAGGGAGGGATAAGACTTAAAGCTGTCATCATTCAAACATTAAAAGACATGAAATCAGACTCCTTATTACATTTATCTACAGAGAAGACAGGATAAGAATTACAGTGGACTTCTCATCAGAAACCATGAAAAAAGGAAGACAGTGGGATGACATATTTAAAGTGTTGAAAGAAAGAAAACCCATTAACGTAGACTTCTACATCTAGGAAAATTATTCTTCAAATGTGAAAGGGAAAAAAAACTTTTTCATATAAAAATTGAGGCAACTGATCATAGGCAGACCGCCCTGCAAAAATTTTAAAAGAATTTCCTCAGGCAGAAGGAAATGATATAAGTAAGAAATGTGGATTGATATTTTCTTTCATTTATTTTATTTTCTATTTTTTTAAGATTTTATTTATTTATTTGACAGAGAGAGACAGCCAGCGAGAGAGGGAACACAAGCAGGGGGAGTGGGAGAGGAAGAAGCAGGCTCCCAGCGGAGCAGGGAGCCTGATGCGGGGCTCGATCCCAAGGACCTGGGATCACGCCCTGAGCCGGAGGCAGACACTTTACGACTGAGCCACCTAAGAATCCCTTGTGGATTGATATTTTAAAAAGAAGACCATCGAAGAAGAAATAAGTAAAGGTAAAACAAAATCTTTGACTTATCTTATTCTCAATTAATTAGTAGCAATGTATCAGCTGATTATAACGTATGGGTAAGTGTAATAAATGAAAATGATGTCAGAGGCACAGGAGGGAGGAATCATGGTATAAGTCTGGCATAAAGTACTTGCCCTACACATGAAGTGTTATACTGTTATTTGAAGGTAGACTTAGATTAAACATGTATATTATAAGACCATCTGTTGTCATTTCTAATATTTAATGACTTGGAAATTTGCCCTCCCATACATACAAATAAGAAAAAAAAACACACCGCAAAATGAAAATCAAAGATTTTTCCCCCGACCAATCAAAAAACTAAAATTATAGGGCAAACTGCCACCCCCAAAACTGGAGAGGCAGGCAAATATAGACAAATACAGTCAAGACCCATAATTGATAGATCAAGCAGACAGAAAATCAGTGAAGATGTTGATTACTTGAACAACACTATCAATCAATTTGACCTAACTGACATTTAAAGATCCCTTCATCCAACAACAACAAAACACATGTTCTTCTTGAGTTCATATGGAGTATTCAACAATATAACGATCATATTCTGGGACACAAAACACACCTTAACAAATTTAAAAGAATAAAAGTCATATAAAGTATATTCTTGAAGTACTCTGAAATCACACTAAAAATCAGTAACAGAAATATAACTGGAAAAAAACCCCAAAATATTTGGATATTTAACAACACACTTCTAAATAGCACATAGTTCAAAGAAGTCTTAAGACAAGATATTTTGAACTAAACGAACATAAAAATAAAACATTATATTATTAGGAGGCAGTGAATGCAGTGCTTAGAGGAAAACTTACAGCATTAAATGCATATATAGAAAAAATAAAGCTTTAAAGTCAATAATCTAACCTGCCACAATAGGAATCTAGAGAAAGGAAAACAATTTAAGCCTAAAGCAAACAAAGATGTATACATAATTTTTAAAATGGACAGAAATCAATGAGTTAAACACAAGAAATCAATAAAGTAAAATCAAAAGCTGGTTCTTTGAAAAGAGCAGTAAAATTGGTAAACTTGTAACCAGACTAGAGAGAAGATACAAATTAATAACTCAGAAATAAAAGTGTTTCATCACTACTGATCTCATGGACATTAAAAGGATAATAAATCATACTATTAACTTTATTTCTATCAATGTGATAACATAGATGAAAAAATTCAATTCCTAGAAAAACACAAATAACCAAAACTCATTCAAGGAGAAATAGATAATATGAATAATTATATATCTACTAAATGAACTGAATCAATCATTAATAACTCTCTGATGAGACAAATTAAATAATTTAATTAAATTAATAAAATAAAATAAGTGGTACACCATGACTCTTCAAATTGATTACAAAAAAAAAAACCCTCTCTGATAAAAGAAATAATGAGGCCCAGATGATTTTATGGGTGAATTCTAGTAAACATTTAAGGACAAAATGATACAAATCCTTTGCAAACTCTTCCAGAAAATGAAACTAGAAGGAACAGTTTCTAACTCATTCCATTACCCTAATGTCAATACTACATGGAGATAATACAAGAAAAGAAACCTGTAGACCAATGCTTCTCAAGAATACAGAGGTAAAGTTCTTTAACAAAATATTAGCAATCAAATATTTCAAAGTGTAAAAAAATTATACACCATGACCAAAGGGGAATTTGCAGGAATGCAAGGCTGATTCAACACTCAAAAAACTAATCCATTTAATGTATTACATCAATAGCTAAAGAAGGAAAACCACGTGATAATAGAATAATAGAAAACCATGTGATAATAGAAAAAGCCACAGAAAAACCACAGAAAAAGCATTTGGCAAAATTTAACACTATTCATGATCAAAATTCTCAGCTGACTAGGAATAAAGGTGAACTTTAATTTTTTGAGAAAGAATATCTCCAAAAATACCCTATGGCTAACATCATATTTAATTGCAGAAAATGAGATGATTTTTCCCTATGCTTGGGAACAAGACAAGGATGTCCCATCTCACTACTTTCACTCAATATAATATTGGAAGTCTTATCTAGTGCAGTAAGACCCAGAAAGAAGAAAAATGTGCATAGATTGGGATGGAAGAAACTGTTCACAGATGATATGATTGTCTATATAGAAAATCTCAAAGAATCGATTAAAGAAAATCCTTTTAGAGATAATAATTGATTATAGCAAGGTCACAGGATACAAAATTAATATACAAAAGCTAATCACTTTCCTATGTACCACCAATGAGCAATTGGAATTTTTTTATAAACATTTTTTATTATGTTATCTTAGTCACAATACAGTACATCCCAAGTTTTTGATGTAAAGTTCCATGATTCATTACTTGCGTATAACACCCAGTGCACCATGCAATATGTGCCCTCCTTAATACCCATCACCAGCCTTAAAAAAATACCATTTTTAATAGCTCACAGAAACAAAAGAAATACTTAGGTACAATTCTAGCAAAATATGTACAGGATCTATATGTGGAAAACTTTAAATCTGATGAAGGAATCAAAGATCTAAATAAATGCTAAATAAATGCTCTGGGCTAATGAACTGGAAAACTAAATAGTGTTAAGATATCAATCCTTCTCAGGGTGCCTGGGCAGATTAGTCATTTAAGCGTTTGCCTTTGGCTCAGGTCATAATCCCAGGGTCCTGGGATTGAGCCTCACGTCGGGCTCCCTGCTCAGTGGAGAGCCTACAACTACCCCTGCTTGTGCTCTCTCTCTCTCTCTCAATGTGTCAAATAAATAAATAAAATCTCTTTAAAAAATGTATATATATCAATTATTCTCAATCTGATTTATAGATTTAAATCCCAATAAAATTCTGGCAAGCTATTTTGTATTTTGTGGATACCAACAAGATTATTTTAAAATTCATACAGGAAGACAAAAGTCCTAGATTAGTAGACACAATACTGAAGAGCAAAGTTGGAGGGCTCAACACTATCCAACTCCAAGACTTACTGTAAAGCTACTGTAATTAAGAGAGCATAGTATTGGCAAAAGAATGGACCCACAGATCAATGGAACAGAATAGAGAGCCCTAAAATAAAGCTGCACAAATACAGTCACCTATCTTTGGGAAAGGAATAAAGGTGGCTCAGTAGATAAAGAACAGGTTCTTTTTACAACAAATGATGTTGGGAAAATTAGATGTCCGTATGTTAAAAAAATGGATGCAGATGCAGACATTATACCTTGTACAAAAATTAGTTCAAAGGGGATTATAGACCTCAATGTAAAATGAAAAGCTATAAAACTTCTAGGACTAAACATGGGACTAAACATGGGTGACCTTGGCTGCCTTCAGCTCAGGGCATGATCCTGGCATTCCGGGATCGAGCCCCACATCAGGCTCCTCTGCTAGGAGCCTGCTTCTTCCTCTCCCACTCCCCCTGCTTGTGTTCCCTCTCTCGCTGGCAGTCTCTATCTCTGTCAAATAAATAAATAAAATCTTTAAAAAAAAATAAAATAAAATTCAGACAGAAAGGGAGGTAAAAAAAAAAAAACATGGGTGACCTTGGGTTTGAAAATGACTTTTTAAGTAGCAAATAAAATCATAATAAATAAAATAAAAACTAAAAATTAGAATTTATTAATTAAATATGTCTTCTCTATGAGAGATACTGCTCCTTTTTAAAATAATTTTTTATTATGTTAGTCACCATACAGTATATCCTTAGTTTTTGATGTAGTGTTCCATGATTCATTACTTGCATATAACACCCAGTGCACCATGCAATATGTGCCCTCCTTAATACCTGGTCAGTGGCCTATCCCAATCCCCCGCCCCCCTCCCTTCTGAAGCCTTCAGTTTGTTTCCCAGAGTCCATAGTCTCTCATGGTTCATTCCCCCTTCTGTTTACGCCCCCTTCTGTCTTCCCTTTCTTTTCCTACCTGTCTTCCTATTTCTTATGTTCCATAAATGAGTGAAACCATATGATAATTGTCTTTCTCTGCTTGACATATCACTTAGCATTATCTCCTCCAGTCCCATCCATGTTGCTGCAAATGTTGTGAAATAGTTCTTTTTGATAGCTGGGTAATATTCCATTGTATATATGGACCATATCTTCTTAATCCAGTCATCTGTTGAAGGGCATCTCGGCTCCTTCCACGATTTAGATATTGTGGACAATGCTGCTATGAACATTGGGGTGCATATGGCCCTTCTCTTCACTACGTCTGTATCTTTGGGGTAAACACCCAGTAGTGCAATGGCTGGATCATAGGGTAGCTCAATTTTTAACTTTTTGAGAGACCTCCACACTGTTTTCCAAAGTGGCTGTACCAACTTGCATTCCCACCAACAGTATAAGAGGGATCCCCTTTCTCCACATGCTCTCCAACATTTGTTGTTTCTTGCCTTGTCAATTTCTGCCACTCTAACTGGCGTAAGGTAGTATCTCAATATGGTTTTGATTTGAATTTCCCTGATGGATAATGATGTTGAACATTTTTTCATGTGTCTGTTAGCCATTTGTATGTCTTCCTTTGGAAAAGTGTCTGTTCATATCTTCTGCCCATCTTTTGATTCGATTATTAGTTTCCTGTGTATTGAGTTTGAGAAGTTCTTTGTAGATCTTGGATACTAGTCTTTTATCTGTAGTGTCATTTGCAAATATCTTCTCCCATTCCGTGGGCTGCCTCTTAGTTTTTTTGACTGTTTTCTTGGCTGTGCAGAAGCTTTTTATCTGATGAAGTCCCACAAGTTCATTTGTTCTTTTGTTTCTCTTGCCGTTGGAAATGTGTCATGAAAAAAGTTGCTGTGGCCGATGTCAAAGAGGTTGCTGCCTATGTTCTCCTCTAGGATTTTGATGGATTCATGTTTCACATCAAGGTCTTTCATCCATTTGGGGTTTATCTTTGTGTATGGTGTGAGAGAGTGGTCAAGTTTCATTCTTTTGCATGTAGATGTCCAATTTTCCCTGCACCATTTATTGAAGAGACTGTCTTTTTTCTATTGGATGTTTTTTCCTGCTTTATCAAAGATTAGTTGCCCAAAGAGCCGAGGGTCCATTTCTGGGTTCTCTATTCTGTTCCATTGGTCTATGTGTATGAGAGACACTGTTAAGAGAGTGAAAAGACAAGCCACAGACTGAGAGGAAGTATCTGCATCATACATATCTGATAAAGGATTTGTATCAATATATTCAAGGAACTCTTAAAATTCAATGATAAGAAGAAAAAACCAACATAAAAGGGCAAAAGAACTGGACTACCTCACTGAAGAAAATAAACAGATGGCCAATAAGCATGTGAAAAAATACTCAGTATCATTTGTCATTAGTGAATTAAAAATTAAAATAATAGTGAGATACAATTACATAGCTGTTGGGATGTCTAAAATCCAAAAAAAAAAAAGAAAAGAAAATCATAATGCCTATTGCTGGTGAGGTTGCAGAACAATGGGGACTCTCATTTATTTCTGTCTCCCACTGTGGCTGTGCCATTTTGTATTTCCAATAACAGTAAATGAAATTTCCTGGCACTGTACATCCTTGTAATTGGTAATACAATTTTAAAAAAAATTTTAGGCATTTTGATAGGTGTGTAGTAAAACCCCTTTGTTTGTTTGTTTATTTATTTATTTTCATTTTTAATTATAATAATATTTTTTATTATATTATGTTAATCACCATACAGTACATCCCTGGTTTTTGATGTAAAGTCCCATGATTCATTATGTGCGTATAACACCCAGTGCACCATGCAATACTTGCCCTCCTTAATACCCATCACCC
>NW_024424675.1:883200-1005793 GCF_017311325.1 Ursus maritimus
TAACTTTTTGAGAGACCTCCACACTGTTTTCCAAAGTGGCTGTACCAACTTGCATTCCCACCAACAGTATAAGAGGGATCCCCTTTCTCCACATGCTCTCCAACATTTGTTGTTTCTTGCCTTGTCAATTTCTGCCACTCTAACTGGCGTAAGGTAGTATCTCAATATGGTTTTGATTTGAATTTCCCTGATGGATAATGATGTTGAACATTTTTTCATGTGTCTGTTAGCCATTTGTATGTCTTCCTTTGGAAAAGTGTCTGTTCATATCTTCTGCCCATCTTTTGATTCGATTATTAGTTTCCTGTGTATTGAGTTTGAGAAGTTCTTTGTAGATCTTGGATACTAGTCTTTTATCTGTAGTGTCATTTGCAAATATCTTCTCCCATTCCGTGGGCTGCCTCTTAGTTTTTTTGACTGTTTTCTTGGCTGTGCAGAAGCTTTTTATCTGATGAAGTCCCACAAGTTCATTTGTTCTTTTGTTTCTCTTGCCGTTGGAAATGTGTCATGAAAAAAGTTGCTGTGGCCGATGTCAAAGAGGTTGCTGCCTATGTTCTCCTCTAGGATTTTGATGGATTCATGTTTCACATCAAGGTCTTTCATCCATTTGGGGTTTATCTTTGTGTATGGTGTGAGAGAGTGGTCAAGTTTCATTCTTTTGCATGTAGATGTCCAATTTTCCCTGCACCATTTATTGAAGAGACTGTCTTTTTTCTATTGGATGTTTTTTCCTGCTTTATCAAAGATTAGTTGCCCAAAGAGCCGAGGGTCCATTTCTGGGTTCTCTATTCTGTTCCATTGGTCTATGTGTATGAGAGACACTGTTAAGAGAGTGAAAAGACAAGCCACAGACTGAGAGGAAGTATCTGCATCATACATATCTGATAAAGGATTTGTATCAATATATTCAAGGAACTCTTAAAATTCAATGATAAGAAGAAAAAACCAACATAAAAGGGCAAAAGAACTGGACTACCTCACTGAAGAAAATAAACAGATGGCCAATAAGCATGTGAAAAAATACTCAGTATCATTTGTCATTAGTGAATTAAAAATTAAAATAATAGTGAGATACAATTACATAGCTGTTGGGATGTCTAAAATCCAAAAAAAAAAAAGAAAAGAAAATCATAATGCCTATTGCTGGTGAGGTTGCAGAACAATGGGGACTCTCATTTATTTCTGTCTCCCACTGTGGCTGTGCCATTTTGTATTTCCAATAACAGTAAATGAAATTTCCTGGCACTGTACATCCTTGTAATTGGTAATACAATTTTAAAAAAAATTTTAGGCATTTTGATAGGTGTGTAGTAAAACCCCTTTGTTTGTTTGTTTATTTATTTATTTTCATTTTTAATTATAATAATATTTTTTATTATATTATGTTAATCACCATACAGTACATCCCTGGTTTTTGATGTAAAGTCCCATGATTCATTATGTGCGTATAACACCCAGTGCACCATGCAATACTTGCCCTCCTTAATACCCATCACCCACCCATCCCATTCCCCCACCCCCTCCCTCTGAAGCCCTCAGTTTGTTTCTCAGATTTCTTCCTTCTAAAGTTACTCCCCATACTGTACTCTTTAGAGAACTGAGTACAATATGGGGAGTAACTTTAGAAGGAAGAAAACTGACAAACGTTACATCAGCTGGTTGTCATGTCAAATGTCAGTAGGGATGACATGATGAAATGGTGCATCGTGATAAAAATGGTCATATTCCCCCAAACCCATAACCACAGTCTAATCAAGAGAAAAATACCAAATTCCAACTGAGGGGCATCCTACAAGATACTTGATCAGTCCTCCTAAAAGTGTCAAAGTCATCCAAAACAAGGTACGTCTGAGAAAGTATCACAGCCAAGAGAAGTCTGTGGGGACCTGGCAAGTAAATGTCTTGGGTGAGGTCCTGGAACAGAAAAAGATAGTAGGTAAAAACTAAGGGAATGTGAGTAAGCCATGAACTTTAGTTAATTAATTAATTTTAATTATATTTAACTATCATTGAAACTATTTTTCATTAACTGTACTATACTAATGCAAGATGTTAATACTGGAGGAAACAGTGTGAGGGTGAACTGTATACTACTGCCTCAATTTTTCTGAAAGCCTAGAAATTTGATAAGTCTTAGTTTCATTAAAACTTGATAATATGAGCTAAAACCCCATTGCCTTCCAACAATGATCTCACAATGGGCTGAAAACAACTCAGGTGGCTGAGCCAACACCACATGAATCCCTGCTATGTTGGATTCTCCTTCCCAGGAAGACCAGGGAGGAGGGGCTAGTGCAATCCATTTTTATAATATTTAAGCATTGTTATTTTTCAGTAAAACAGATTCAAGCTGAAGTTTTAATAATTACTCCATAACCACATGGATCATCTTGGGAAATGTGCAGCTACTCTCCAGTCAGAAGACTCCTGGACTGGCAGCGTGTGTGTGTGTGTGTGTGTGTGTGTGTGTGTGTGTGTGTGTGTTGGGGTAGGGGAACTGAGGTAGGATTTCTCTGAGGAAGCATCTTGGTGGAATCATCATCTTCAGCTGCATCTGCTTCCCAGTTCCAGAAAGTAAGCTTATCTGAATTAAACCCAGGCACATTCCATCGTTTTATGCAGATGCACAATGTATAAACTCACACGCAGACACCAGAATGCAATTTGGTGATTCCAAATGGAGGTTATTGTTTTCTAGGGCTCATGATGTTTGAGGTAAGTCTCAAATACTCCCCTTGTCAGAGACCTTGCTGTGTGGTGAGCAAAACAAAGGAACTGGCTTGAGTTCTGGGAAAACCCCATCGCATATCTGTCACCGTAAAAGAACACGTCTGTAGGGACCAGTTCTGTGACTCTGACAACTTGATTTTGTTGTTGTTTTTTCCCTCAGTTCTTTTATTTTTCTCTAGCTAGTTCAGTTGAATCTTTCTCTAACTTATATATTGCATTTTCAGTGGTGTATGGTGTACTAGACACTGCTTCCAGAATTTTGTATGTATTTATTCACTTAACCTTATGACAACCTTGCACAGCAGATACTAATATTCTCCATTTTACAGATAAGGGAACTAAGGCACAGAGGGGATAAGCACCAGTCTGAAAAAAAGGACCTGAAAAAAGGGCTGAGAAACCACCCCAGTCTACCTGGTTCACTCTGTTTCTGTCTAACTCTGAATCCTACCCCACTTCTCATGTGGCAGGTCATGATTTCATCACGAGTTAGCCTCTCCTGGATGCAGTGTGGAAGAGAGTCCACCCCTTCTGTCAGGGTGTTGGTTGTATTTTTAAAATGATCAGATTTATGTGACAGCCGAATGTTTTTATTCAGCATTATTTGCTACCCCCAGGTCTTTAGCTCTAATCCAGAGCTTTTTACTTTTTCGGAGACTTCAGTGATTTCCTAGATCCTGGACCTTTTGCAGCTCTCAGAACTTCAACAACACCGTCCATTAGCAATGATTTCTCAGTGACCTCAAATGACTACACATGACTTTCTGCCCTAGATTTAAGTACTTGACAGCATTCATATTTCTTTATCCCCTGCATTGCCAAGCACGGTGTAGAACAGGCAGGTAGAACATCATATATGCATACCCATCTTTACCAGTTTTTGAAAACAGTCAGCCATGGAACTAATACCTCTACAAAGTCTGGGGAGCAGCTGACCTCTTTTGTTGGCATCTTCCCAGAATAGCACTTTTGGGAGTCACTGCAAAGCTTTTGGGAGTCACTGGGGTTTATTTGAATTATTTGTTTTATTTTCAAACAACCCCATGGACTGCAGGAACCATTTTTTTTTTCCTACTGAAAACCATTTGCTTGCAGTTATACTTACCCAAATAGGTTGACCCCATCTGTAACCACCAGCACCTCCATTACACCAATACTCAGGTGCATGAAAGAGCTCTGTCTTCATGCTCTGTTTTTCAAATAAGAGAAAGTTCATTTGTGCCAAATGTCTTTTCATAACCAATAAAGCCTGCAGGGCTGCGGGAGGCAGATAAGTCTTGCTTCTCTGCACTGCGGCCCGCTAATTAAGATCACAGAATCACATTCTGGTTATTTGCATCCAAGAGCCTGCATTACCTCTTAATATCTCCCTTTTGCACATATATATAAATACCACAGGGATGGATTGTCCCACCTGAGACAAAGGCGGGAGCCAAGCATTTGCAGAAATTAGGCTCTTGTTGATGCTTCATTATGGTTATCTTTGGCTTCTGTATGTGCATTCCTCCCCCCGGACAAAACATTTAGAAGATTAATTGGATGTCAGACATTAGCAGAGATAGAGGAGAGGAGATGGTGTGCATCTCACTGCAGTGCCTTTGCTCTCCGAGTTCCAGCCCAGCAGCTGTGGGTGAGCAAAAGGACACAGGACACAGATCCAGTGACGTCTGCTTAAGGCTGGCATTCAGCCACTTACAGCTGGGTGACCCTGAGCATTGTGATGCCATATTTTCCAACTCTGTGGTTATTGTGAGGATTAAACAAAATGATATTTGAAATTCGTGTTATGATTTTCAAAGACAGATGTTGTTATTTATTATTTTTGAGGTGCAATTCTTCATGAGCAGAAGTGTTTCTGTGTTATAGCTGGTAGTGTCACCCAAACAGTTCATGTTCTTTATCTTGGAAAGAGATGGTATGACCGCAGAGACAGGATTGACCTCTGGGGACCTACCTGAGAGCTACTGTTCTCTCTGGCCTGCTGGGTTGTAGGGACTTCTGGCAAGACTCTCAGCTTCCAAAGTTCAGATTTGCATTTGCAACACCATCTCCCTGATTTGTAGGCTTATACAGTTATTGTCCAAATCAGGATACTTTCATAGTGAAAGAGGTGGTATTACTAACAATGCTGGGGCACAGGTATAATCTGGGACATTTGTCACCTTGCAAAGCCTTAATTACTGCCAGCATCAATGGAAAGGAAGGAAGATGTTTGTGGTTTGTTGTCTCTGGCTCAAAAATCACTGAGTGAGCCTGGAGCAAGTGCTCTACATTTCACCATCTTGGCCATTTCCTCTTGCTCTGGATAGTATTCACCTTCTAACAAGAGTATCTTGTGGAAACCCCATGGGAATGATACAGTGACAATAAACTTTAGAAGACAGCTTCTGCAGCAGGATGGCTTATATAATAGGCCCCATAATTCAGGGCTTTGACATTATGTCATAGAGAGAATTGTTAACTTCCCACCCTCCACTTCCTCAGACTTGCACCCTACCACATACCCAAAGACACACGCACACAAGGGAACACAAAGTGTTTTGGTGGTGGTAGTGAGGTGATAGTAATAGTTTTTGCTTGTTTGTTTAGCATACAGTAGATTTTTGGTCCCAACTTTGGCTTCTGGAGCTGTGTGGATTACCACAGATGAGCAGACTTTTGGGCTGCTACCCAACCAGCACATGTTGGTTATTTCTCAAAAGATACAACCATTGAATTATCTTTCTGCACTCACAATGGGTCTACTCTCTTGTCCTGTCTAAGCAGGTTCTTTTACTTTTTCCTTGTATGTTAAATAAAACCACTTAGGAGCACGGATAGGACAAAGAGCTGAGATTTACAAAAGTTTCTCACTTCCACTTATTCACTCTGCCAGTAGAGCAATCTGCAGAAGATGTAGGTCTGAAAGTTTCATTTCTGCCTTTTGGAATGAAGCCTCAATTAACTGCAATTTCCTCCTTTCTCTTTTTCATGTGTAAAGTGCCTACAGTGTGTATCAAGTCATATTTAAACTATACTTCATGGGGATCTCATTTGCATTGTCATGTATTTTTTTCTACTCAGTTCACATTTCCAATTTCATGCACAAAATCATGTATGTTCAGGCCCATATTCTCTATACAGAGAACAAGGGTCGTGTCCTGCATCTCAAGCCCCATATTCCCTGCAGGGCCCCGAGGAGAGGTGCTGATACTGCCCAGAATGTTTGTGTCTATCAGAGTCATGAAGCGAGCAACTGTGACAGTCCCTCTGAGGAGACCATGAGCAGCCATAAGGGACCCTCAAAGGAGAGGTATCAAGGTAATCAAACTGTGATGACTCAGACAAATTTCGAGGTATGATAGGGCTAACATGTACACACATACACACATAGCCCTACACATAAACATAACCAAAAACTGAGAAATGACTTCTAGAAATATCATAGTGTGACTTCTCATGTAGAGTGTCATTAAACTACCAAAACCATCTGAAATGACAATGTTAAAGCAATGTGAAAATTGATAGCTTTTTTTTTTATAATTACTTTTTATTATATTATGTTAGTCACCATACAGTACATCCCCGGTTTCCGATGTAAGGCTCGATGATTCATTAGTTGTGTATAACACCCAGTGCACCATGCAATATGTGCCCTCCTTACTACCCATCACCGGCCTATCCCATTCCTCCTCCCCCCTCCCCTCTGTAGCCCTCAGTTTGTTTCTCATAGTCCATAGTCTCTCATGTTTCATTCCCCCTTCTGATTAACCCCCTTTCTTTATCCCCTTCTTCATTAGGGAAATCGGTCTGTAATTCTCCTTTTTGATGGGGTCTTTGCCTGGTTTGGGGATCAAGGTAATATTGGCCTCATAGAATGAGTTTGGTAGCTTTCCTTCTGTTTCTATTTTTTGAAATAGCTTTAGGAGAATAGGTATTATTTCTTCTTTGAATGTTTGGTAGAATTCCCCAGGAAAACCGTCCGGGCCTGGAGTTTTGTTATTTGGAAGGTTGTTTATCACTGACTCAATTTCTTCATAATTAATTGGCCTGTTTAAGGAATCAATTTCTTCCTGTTTCAATCTTGGTAGTTTATAGGTTTCCAGGAAGGATTCCATCTCTTCCAGATTGCTTAGTTTATTGGCATATAGCTGTTGATAAAAATTTCTAATAATCCTTCCAATTTCAATGGTGTTCGTCGTGACCTCACCTTTGTCATTCATAATTTTAATAATCTGGGTCCTTTCTCTTTTCTTTTGGATAAGTCTTGCCAGTGGTCTGTCAATTTTATTGATTCTCTCAAAGAACCAGCTTCTAGTCCTGTTGATCTGCTCTACTGTACTTCTGGTTTCTGCTTGATTGATTTCAGCTCTAATTTTGGTCAACTGCTTCCTCGTGCGTGGATTAGGCCTGTCCCTCTGTTGCTGTTCCAGCTTCTTGAGGTGAGAATATAAAAACTGCATTTTAGATTTTTCTATTCTTTTGAGTGAGGCTTGGATGGCTATGTATTTCCCCCTTAGGACTGCCTTTGCAGTATCCCATAGGTTTTGGACTGTTGTATTTTCATTCTCATTGGTCTCCATAAATTGTTTAATTTGATTTTTGATTTCCTGGTTTATCGAGTCATTCCTGAGCAGGATGGTTCTTAGTCTCCAAGTGTTTGAGTTTCTTCCAAATTTTTCCTTGTGGTTGAGTTCCAATTTCAGAGCGTTGTGGTCTGAGAATATGCAGGGGATAATTTCAATCTTTTGGTATCGGTTGAGACCTGTTTTGTGTCCCAGAACATGGTCTATTCTTGAGAATGTTCCATGGGCATTAGAATAGAATGAGTATTCTTTGGTTCTGGGGTGTAGTGTTCTATATATATCTATGAGGTCCAACTCGTCGAGTATGGCATTCAAAGCCTTTGATTCTTTGCTTAGTTTTTGCCAGGGTGTTCTGTCTATTTCTGAGAGTGGAGTGTTGAGGTCCCCTACTATTAATGTATTTTTATTTATATGTCTCTTTATTCTGGTTAAGAGTTGGCTTGTGTATCTTGCTGCTCCCCTGTTGGGGGCATATATATTTATAATTGTCATATCCACTTGTTGAATACTTCCCTTAAGAATAATATAGTGCCCTTCTGCATCTCTAACTATAGTCTGTAGTTTAAAATCCAATTTATCTGATATGAGAATTGCTACCCCAGCTTTCTTTTGAGGTCCATTTGCGTGAAAGATGGTACTCCATCCCCTTACTCTCAGTCTGAATGCATCTTTGGGTTCGAAATGAGTCTCTTGTAGACAGCAAATGGATGGGTCATTTCTTTTTATCCAATCTGCAACCCTGTGGCGTTTTATGGGATGGTTCAAACCATTTACATTAAGACTGATTACTGAGAGATATGATTTTAATGTTGCCATGTTGCCAGTAAAGTCTTTGTTTGTATTGGCTGTGACTTTCTGTTCTGTATCACTCTTGGGGCCTTTTTACTTTTATAGAACCCCCCGTAATATCTCCTGTAGGGCTGGTTTCGTGGTTACAAAATTGGTTAGTGACTGGCGATTCTGAAATGTCTTTATTTCTCCATCAATTCTGAATGACAGCCTTGCTGGATAAAGGATCCTTGGCTGCATGTTTTTCTCTGAAAGAGCTTTAAATATGCTCCCCCAACCCTTTCTCTCATTCCAGGTCTGTGTAGACAGGTCTGACGTAATTCTGATGCTTTTGCCTTGGTACGTGAGAAATTTCTTTGCCCTGGCCGCTTTCAATACTGTATCCTTGCATCTAATATTTGCGAATTGCACTATGACGTGACGTGGCGTAGGTTTGTCGTGGTTGAGCTTGGGAGGGGTCCTCTCTGCCTCTTGGACACGAATGTTTGTTTCCCTTGCTAGATTAGGGAAGTTTTCAGCTACAATTTGTTCAAATATCTCTTCTAGACCTCTGTTTTTCTCCACCCCCTCGGGGATGCCGATGATTCTAACATTGGATCGTTTCATTGAGTCAGTAATCTCCCGTAACCTACATTCGTGGGCGTGGATTTTTTTAAGACCATCTTCTATTTTCATTTTTTCCTCTATTAACCCATCCTCCAATTCACTAACCCGTTCCTCTGCTTCTGCGACCCTGGCCGTCAGAGCCTCTAGTTTTGCCTGCATTTGGCTCATAGAATTTTTAATTTCTGTCAGATTCGCTCTCATTTCTGTCCTTAGGGATTCTATATTCTCAGTAACCTTTTCGTTAATAGTTTTTTCAATTCTACTCATCATTTTGACCATCGTTACTCTGAATTCCATTTCTGATAATTTGGTTACATCCATATCCATTATTTCTGTGGCAGAGGCCACAGAATCACTGTCTTTTCTTTGCTGGGGGGGGCTTCTCCTTCTTGTCATTCTGATGAAGAGAGGTTGCGGGGTTTCCAGAGCCCAAATTATTGACTGGGTCCCAGGCCGTGCCCCTTGTTTTATAGGGATCTTAGGGATGTGGGCTTCTTCTTTAAAGATTTTATTTATTTATTTATGTGGCAGCCAACCAGCGAGAGAGGGAACAGAAGCAGGGGAGTGGGAGAGGAAGAAGCAGGCTCCCAGCGGAGGAGCCCGATGAGGGACTCCTTTCCGGAACGCCGGGATCACGCCCTAAGCCGAAGGCAGGCGCTCAATGACTGCGCCACCCAGGCGCCCGGGTTGTGGGCTTCTTGATTTTTCAGCCTGCCTTCTGTGTTCTGGGGGAGGGGCCTGCCGCGCCAATACTCAGGCAACCCTGTTTGGGTAGAGTCTCCGTGTCCCCTGCGAGGGAGGATGGGGATGGGCACTCTCTGAGCCGGTATTTCCAGGCTTTTGTTCTCTGGCGGCTTTCCCTGGCGGTTTGCTGTGCCTCTTCTGAGAGTCAGAGCAGCAGCGGCCAAATTTCAGCCTCTGTCACGGAACAGAAGGATTGCGGCCCGTTCTCTACTAATGTTCTGGCCACTTTAACTCTGTTTCTGTTGGTGCTGCTCAACCCTGCAGCGTCCCGGGATGTGCGCCCCACACCCGGCGTCCCAGCCCTCACTTCCAAGGCCGGCGCGTCTCTGTCCTTTGTGTTTCTAATGCCGCCAGCCACCGGCTGCTGCGTCTCCCGGGTCCCGGTCTCAGTCTATGCCCGGTGAGCACACCGCAATTCCGGAGTTCCGTGAGAAGCCTGGTGTCGCGCGCACCGGTTCGAGGTCTCAGTCTGCTGTTTCGCGGTGCCGACCGCGATCGCCCGCTCCCCGTGCAGGTGGCCCGCCAGCTGCCAGCCGCCCCGCGCACGCTCCGGGAGCTCCCGGTCTCAGTCTGGATCCCGTGAGCACACCGGGATTCCGGTGTTCCGGGAGATGCCTGGTGGCGCGTGTTCACGGCTCACCGGTCTCAGTCCGCTCTCCCACGGGTGCCCACCATGGGTCCGCCCGCTCCCCCGTGCAGGTGGCTGCCGCTTCCCGGCGCCCAAATGCAGCGGCTCCCTCCCCCTTCCCTTTATCTTCCGATATCTGTGCGCGGTTTTACAGCTCCCCTCTTGGTACCTCAATACTCAGCGCTGGAGATGTTCATTTGTAGAGATCCAGATGTATCTTCCTGCGTCTCTGGCTGATTCTGTGGTTATTTAGGCTGGTCTGTTACCTATCCAGCTCGACTCAGGGGACTGGCTGAAAAAGGGGTCCCCTACTCCTCCGCCATCTTAACTCCCAACGAAAATTGATAGCTTTAAGCCAAAGAAAAGCAGATAAAGAGGAAGAAGTTATCAGTGATGACAGAAGAATTTTTCAATATAAAAGAAAGACAAACAAATGACAACTGGAAGAAACTGGCTTTAAAAAATGTGGAGATATGAAAAGAAGGAAAAGACCCTTAACACATCTTCATATTCATTTCAGTGCATGGATGGAGGTTTATTCAGAAAGAAATTAAAGTAGAAACAAGGGGCTATGAAAAGAAATTAGGTGAAATTTTCAGAACCAGAGAATATTTAAAAGCAAGATAATGTGAAAAGAATCTTAAAAATGCAAGGACTAAGTAACCTAAGAAAAAGCATTGTGATGTGAAACTATGAAGGAAAGCACAATTTCTAAGCAAGGGGCAAATGGTGAAGTTGATGATCAAATATTCAGGTGTATCATATTTTCATTCAGAAATGAAAGACAAAAAACTAACAAACAAATAAAATCATGGACCCAGGAATAGGACCTGCAACTATATTAATTATCACATTCATTAACACTTCAGAACTTATTAATTAAATTATGAAAATGAGAAATATTGAGCCACCCCTTTAAAGAAAGTTAAAGATAAAAACTTCATCACAAAGTCCCTTAAATGAAACAAGTGATTCTTCATACATGGGAATGATGGCAGATGTTAATATGTTCAATGAATCTAAGGAGATGTGTCAGGAGGGAGCCTCTACAGTGCAGGGCATTTGTTTCACTCACAGCTGCAGCTCAGCACCTAGGACAGCTCCATACAGAGCAGGTACTCTGCATTATCTGTTTAATGAGTTCATTATGTAAACAGTGATGGAGGAAGAGGTTGTAAAGCCAATAAGCACACAACCCTTTGTATTTACAAAGGGGATACAGAGGATTTATTTTATTAGGTTTAAACAGAAGACTTGAGAAATACAGACATGTTAATCTTGAGTATCTAGTTACAAATAGGCCAATCAGTGTGGGCAATCAAACAAGAAATGGTACTGAACCCATCTTGCCAAAAACCATAATAAATCTCGAGTAGATTAAAGCACTATATTTTAAAACTAAAAAAACAACAATCATTTTAGAAAGTCAGAATAATATCTGTTTGCCAACTGTGGAAGTAAAGTAATAGCTCTATTATTATAGTGGTAGCCTAAATTACAAAAAAAAAAAAAAAAGAAGAAGAAGTGGGAAGTAATGACTCTATACAATTTTTAAACTTTCACACAGTGAAAATCAACAATGCAATGATGAAAAAATAAATAGCAGAACAGATAAAGTATGTAATAGCTTAAGGTCTGATACATACCAAGTAGTAACATTTTGTTACCATGACTTGCTCTCCCTCTGAAATGCACTTTGGCCAAACAGAACATTGACTTTTCCTGGCTTCTTGCCCCTCCATTCCAGCTTCCCCACTTTGGACCTCACCTAGACCATCAGCTCCTGGGTCTCTGCTCTGGGTGCTCACAGTATAAGCTGGTCTCCAACAGCTCCTGGTCCTGGAAATTACAGTGGGAACTTCAAATCTATTCCTATTGCCTCATGGCTCTCCAACTCCCTCCCCAAGCCAGTTACCTTCATTGAATCCATCCAAACACTTGTTTCCTCCATATGTATCCTGAATGAGGACTATTGGTGGGAGAGTGGGGAACTACATTATGATGTTTTCGTTCTTTTCATATCTCTACAGTTTTTAAAGCCAGTTTCTTCCATTTGTCATTTGTTTGTCTTTCTTTTACATTGAAAAATTCTTCTCTCATCACTGATAACTTCTTCCTCTTTATCTACTTTTCTTTGGCTTAAAGTTACCAATTTTCACATTGCTTAAAGTTGTCAGTTTCAGATAGTTTTGGTAGTTTAATTTTGACAACCCAAGTGTTGCAGTGTGTCTTCTCATACCTCAGACAGGCCTTTAGTGGCACTTGGCAATCCTTTCCTCACCTCTAATTAGGACAAAAAGGGAATGCTGTCCCCCACTACTCAGCGTGTGAGATGTAGAATGATCACATCACAGCACCTGATTGCTTCTTAGAAATGCAGGCTCTCAGACCCCAATCAGACTTACAAAAATGATGCTGCATTTTATTGAGATATAACTTATTTGCACACTAAAATTTGAAAAGCACTGGTTTAGACTTCATTTTCCTCTTCTCTCAAAGCAAGTGAGCCTGGACCTAATTTCACAAACTTTGGGGCCAAGAATAGCGGCCCCCCGTAGCTTTCCTCAGTTGCAAACCTGTTAATTAAACCAGCCTTCTCCTTTGTCTCGAGATGAACCCCAGCACCCTGCTTTTCAGAACCTAACGCCTCTGCCTGCACTCCTGATTCTCTATCTTTGAATATCTTTAGATAGATGATACTGTCACTCATTCTCTCACTCTTTCATTGTGTCATAACTAATAGCTAATTTGCTAACGTCATCATAAAAGGGAGTTCTACCAACAACTATTTGACCTCAAGATACCATTTTCTTTCCATTCTAATGGAGATTCATCCTGAATTGGAATCTGAAGTCTGGGCTGAGAGTCTTCTTTTGAAGATCTCTAGTGCCTTGCTAACTGCCTGCTGTAATGGCCTACTTACAAGCGTCCTCCTTAACCCATTGCCTTCTTGTACTTTAGTTTCTGTGAAGCTCCACTTCCCTGTGAGTTCCTTACTCCTCTGATGTTTCTGACCACTCAGTTGCTTTTTTCTGCCCTACAACTGTGTGAGTAGCTGGATCCCTAGGTGGGATCCAGCTAAGTCCTGGCATGAATGAAAAATTAGTGAACAGGAATGTTGGGACTGGATGGGGTGGGAAGAGATAATTGGGGTGCCTGGGGAAAAGAACTGGCAATGGGGAAATGATATAAATTCTAAGATATAATTCTGAAGATAAAGATGCCAACCCAAAGGAGTTAAGGAAATGTAGGAGCTGTTTACACAAGGAAATTTGTGAAACACGAGATGTGAGTAGAAATAGCAAGAGGCCCCTTCACCCCTTCACTATTTTTGTCGAACTGGCCAAAGTGCGAGGAGCAGCAGGCTCTGTTGGCAGCAGAGATAATGCAGCTTCTTGGAGAGTGAACATCAACTAGAGGAAAATGAAAAGCTTATGTGGTCACACATGAAACACCTTGTGGCCTTTAGAAATACCCCAGATTCTGTAGTGTGCCACCAAAATTGAGTTATTACTGTTAATGCAGATCCCTCCCATGCTCGTGGATAGGGAGGCCTGGGAAACCAGGGTGCTACAAACACCCCCTTAATGACATGCTGGCAGTGCAAAATAGTGAATGTGTCCAGCCATGCCTCGCTTTGAGCTCTATCTCTGTACTACTCACTGACAGACGATGATGGTGATGAGATGTCCCAAACTATATGCTATTGTGTTTGCCCCCTTCTTTGTTGCCAGTCTGCCATGGGCCGGAGGGGGGGTGATATCCATGTTACTACCCATTTCTTTTTTTACTCTGACCCTCACATCAGATGGGTCAAAAAGTCCTTCCTCCCCAACCTACTTGTTTACTATTTTTCTCGTAACTCCTTTGATCTATATCTCTATTTCTAATTGTGTCATTTAGAGACTGGTTTATTTTCATTCACATTTCCTTAATATGTCTTTTTTAAAGCCTTCTTTAAGGTCTTTAAAAAATGTAGCAGGTTTTAATGGAAAAAAATACATGCAAAAGGAAACAAACAAAAAAAACATACAAAGAAAAATGCAATGAAAAGTAAATCCCCCCTTTCTCTACAAATCCCATGTCTCCTTCACAGCAACCACGATTAACCCTTGACAATGACCCTGTCCAGGGCGTCACTCAAGCAGGTACACAGACACAGGCCTAGGTGTGGGTCCTCATTGCATGCCATTCTTTACTAATCCTTGGAAATGCCTCTGTATCAGCACAGAGACCTCTGTTTCTCTCTTTGCCATGACTGCTTTGCATTCCAGTATTTGGAGACCTGAAGAATCATTTTCTCTGCTCTTTTACTGATGCACACATAAGTGTGCTTCCAATGTACTAGTAACAGTGTTGCAATATATTGTATGTGCGTTGTACAAAAAATAGAAGTTGCTTTATCATTTTCCAAAATATCACTATATCTTCACTAACCATGTATGAGAATCCCTTACAATACTGCCAGCAATAGGTGGTAATAGAAATTTGAATGAATGTGGCAAGTAATTTTTTTAGTGCCAACATATCTGCTTTCCTCTGATAATCATTGAATTTGAGCATAGTTTCATTTATTTTTTGCCCATTTGGATTTGTTTCCTTCAAATTATCCTTTCTTTTTGTCATTTCCCCATTTTTCTTGTGCTTTCTTTCTCTTATGCATTTGAAAACTCTCATTTTGCATCATGATGTTAGCCCTTTCTCTCACATCTGCAGTTCGTCAATTGATTTTTCTTTTATGGCGTCTACGCTTTTTAAAATTTTGTATAACACATATGACTGTCATTTCTTTTATATCTTCTGTGTTCCAGTGTGGTTAAAATGGTCTCTCTCAAACATAGAATATGTTATCTATTCACTGAGATTCCCTCACGAGATTTTAATTATCTCATTGTATACATTCAGGCTTTTCAACAGACTAGATTTTATTTTGTGTAAGATGTTAACAGATGTTCAATCCAATTTTCTTTCAGAAGAATATCTGTTGTGCCGGTACTATTTATTAGTGATCTGATGTTTTCTTGCTGAGTTGCATTCTGTCACATATTAAGTTCTCATATACTGAGAATGATGTCTGGATTCCTTATAGGGTGCCATTGATCCACCAGTGACATGCTGATTGATTATAACAGCTCTATAATAGTATCTAATAATTGGCAAACCATAACCAACCTTGTTATTTTTAAAAATATACTGTTTTTGACTATTCTCACACCTTCATTGTCCCATATATACTCTGCAGTCACTTTATCCAATTTAAATAGAATACCTCATTGGGTTATGAACTAGAAAAGAAATTGCACATTATTTTGGAAAGCATGTAATATTAAATCTCATTTTATGCCTCTGCATTAGCGTTGTCCTTATTTCATGTCCTACCATAAGAACATAAGAGCTGGATATGGATTCTACAGCTTATATCTGTTATATAGGTTCTTGTTCTTTATTATTAAATGTATTCTATTTTGTACATTTGTCTCTGTTGTAAGTAAAATAATTCTCCTATTTTATTTCTAATTACTTATTGGTAGAACAGAGAGAAACTATGGATTTCTCAATGTGTTCTTGGGTCCAACAAATTTCCCAAATTTTTTAAAATTAATTTCTTTTGAACCAATCTCATTCTTTTGGGTTGTCTCTCTATATAATCATATAATTAACACAGAAACAATAAGTGAATATATTCTTTTATGATACTTGTCTATAGCAGTTTTGCTTTAATCCATTTCATACATTCAGATTCATTTGAAGAAATCCTAGTCTACAACATAAAATTCATCTTTTGAAAATGTACCTCTCTAAGCAACAAGTCTGGTTGTCCCAGCTGATTTTACTTAGTTTCTATCTAAAGCAGACCCTGAAATAAGGAGGTAAATACAAATCATTTATTTGGGAGATGCTGGAAGCACTGGTTGGGGACTAAGAAGGAGAAGGGAGCAGGAAAAAGTCAGCAAAGAGCGAATTGTTAAAAGAGCCACCATAGGTGGAGGGTGCCTGAGACTTCACCTCTCTGAAAGCCTCTGGAAGGCACCTGCCTCAGCATTGTCTTTCCTGAGTGATGGAGATGCTGGAGAATTTATATACCAGCTTGGTCAATATGTTATCTGGAAGCTGCTCCCAGGAGGAAAAACTCAGAAATTTTGGCAAATTCAGAAGAGGGGAGGAATGCAAGTAGACAGTGTAACAGTACAATTCATGTGCATAAAATTAAGGCCATGTTTGTGGCCACCCTGAGTGCTATTAGTCATGCTACCTGAAACAAAGTGAGTCCAAGTAAAGTTCTAGGATAAAGTAGTGGGAAAGACCAACTTTTTGTAAAGTTTCTTGAATTTGCAATAAATAAAATCTTTAAAAAGATAAAAAAAAATTCAACTCATTTCTTGAAGATGGGCTGTGTAATGGAAAATCCAGCAATTTAATTTAGAAGTCTATTAGTGAGGTGTTTAGGAAATCCACTACAATGATATTTAGATGGAGAGTTCCAGTGCTATGAACATATATACTTCCTCCCAAATATGCCAAGTCACTGCTCACATGGGAGAACTTCTTAGATCCAGAGCGATATTTCTCAAACCAAATTATATTGTAATTCAGAATGGTGCCCTAAAGTGTCCCCATCATCTCTGCAAAGGAGGAAGACGGGACAAGTCTGTATGCAACTGAAGGGAGCTTCCCTTGCCAAGGAAAGGCATTGAAAGATGTCGAGGGCACAGGCACAAATTCTGGAGAGCAGAACTCTGTATAAACTTAATGGAATGTGCTTAAAATTAAGTGCTAAAAGATACTCTGTGGCTTCAGCTTATTTTTTTCTCTAGAAAGGATTGTGTTCAATGGAACTCCCAATATAAAGAGGAATTAGAGGGTTTCCCAAGCCAGGGGGGAAAAGTAATTATGGCCACCGTCAGCAATAGCGAACAGGTGACAGAAGAAATAGCACAAGCTCAGTTTACTAATATCTTATTGCTGAGGGAGAGACACTCTAGAGATAGATGTCCACATGCTCTTGTCAAAGATGTCTGCCAGCAATGTAAAGGTGCAGCCTTTGAAATCACAAGCATATTGGGGCTGACATTAGACAGCTAGCAAATTCTGAGTAGATAGGCTCCCCTAGGAAATACTGGCTTACCTATGGGGAAGGTCTTTGCTAAGCCATCAAAGTTACATATGTATCCACATTGTAACAAAACCTGGACAAAAAGCAGAGAACAGTTAGTCAGTTGGACATTTCCACCTTCCCGGTGTGTAATTAACTCATCCAAACTCCTACCTAGTTTCCACTCTTTCTGAGGTATTTTCATATCACAAACACAGTTTTTTTTTAATGTTTTTTTATTATATTATGTTAGTCACCATACAGTACATCCCCAGTTTCCGATGTAAAGTTCGATGATTCATTAGTTGCGTATAGCACCCAGTGCACCATGCAATACGTGCCCTCCTTACTACCCATCACCGGTCTATCCCATTCCCCCACCCCCCCTCTCCTCTGAGGCCCTCAGTTTGTTTCTCATAGTCCATAGTCTCTCATGCTTCATTCCCCCTTCTGATTACCCCCCTTTCTTTATCCCTTTCTTCCCCTACCGATCTTCCTAGTTCTTATGTTCCATAGATGAGAGAAATCATATGATAATTGTCTTTCTCTGCTTGACTTATTTCACTTAGCATTATCTCCTCCAGTGCCATCCATGTTGCAGCAAATGTTGAGAATTTGCTCTTTCTTTTAGCTGAGTAATATTCCATTGTATATATGGACCACAGCTTCTTAATCCAGTCACCTGTTGAAGGGCATCTCGGTTCCTTCCATGCTTTGGCTATTGTGGACAATGCTGCTATGAACACTGGGGTGCATATGGCCCTTCTCTTCACTACATCTGTATCTTTGGGGTAAATACCCAGGAGTGCAATGGCTGGATCATAGGGTAGCTCCATTTTTAACTTTTTAAGGGACCTCCACACTGTTGTCCAGAGTGGCTGTACCAACTTGCATTCCCACCAACAATGTAGGAGGGATCCCCTTTCTCCACATCCTCTCCAACAATTGTTGTTTCTTGCCTTGTCTATTTTTGCCATTCTAACTGGCGTAAGGTGGTATCTTAGTGTGGTTTTGATTTGAATTTCCCTATGGCTAATGATTTTGAACATTTTTTCATGTGTTGTTAGCCATTTGTATGTCATCATTGGAAAAGTGTCTGTTCATATCTTCTGCCCATTTTTTGATTTGTTTATTTGTTTCTCATGTATTGAGTTTGAGAAGTTGTTTGTAGATCTTGGATACCAGTTTTTTATCTGTAGTGTCATTTGCAAATATATTCTCCCATTTCATGGGCTGCCTCTTAGTTTTTTTGACTGTTTCCTTGGCTGATATCACAAACACAGTTAACTACTGCACAACATTGCAAGCTTCTCAGGCACGTCTGGAAAACTTCATGTGAAATTTAAAGCTTCTCTAGATCAAGAGGGAAAAATCTAGAAGATCAGGTGGATTTGGTGTCAAGAGAATCAAACATTCAGGTGAATTCCAGAGAACTATTGCATAAAACATGTCTTCACCCTTTGCTCAAAGAATGACTGTTGCATAACAATGTCATAAGTTTGCTACACACTACAGAACAATTTTATAAGTAGAAATGGTGGCAGCCCCAGAATTTACACTTGAGAGTTCTGGGGGTGGCTACATGGCTGATAAAGAAGAAGGAGTTTGATGATTATTCTGAGGCCACTGATAGGTTGTTTGTATGTTGACATGTTCATGTGGAGGGAAATTAACTGCAATTGAGGGAAGTTAAAGCTGTCCTTTCCAGGCCATTCCTACATGACACTTTTTCTGCACCCCTCTGTGTTTCTCACCTTAGGCCCTCAACTAGAACCATGTAACAATTGCTGCCCACTGTATGGATGATAATCTTCAAGTTTCAAGAGCCACAAAATCTAAGTGTATCTTCCCCACTGGTTTTTCTTTTTTTGTGTGTACTTTTTTCTCTTTCTTTCTCCTTTCTTTCTTTCTTTCTTTCTTTCTTTCTTTCTTTCTTTCTTTCTTTCTTTCAAGACTTGTTTATTTATTTGAGAGAGAGAGAGAGTACAAACGGGGGGGGGCAGAGGGAGAGAGAGATAAGCCGACTCCACACAGAGCCTGACGTGGGGCTCAATCCCAGGACCCTAAGATCATGACCTGAGCTGAAATCAGGAGTTGAATGCTTAACCAACTAAGCCACTCAGGTGCCCCTATATTTTTTCACTTAAAGATATTATTAGATAAACCACATATTGCTCAATCTTCCTGTAAAGCCAATGATATTCTCTAGTCTTTAAGAATTGTCTGGCATTGCTAGGTGTTGGTTGGAAAACTGGAGTCCAGAAGTGGTGAGCAATCCCTTGCTTGTGCCCTCAATATGCAAGGGCCCAGCGTTTAGATGAGCCCCACACTGAGCTGAAGTTATAAGAATGGGTTACGGAGACAAGAGCACAGGAGTTGAAACAAAACCACTTAGTTTTCCAGATCTGTCTCTACCACTGCCTAACTCTGCTGACCCAGAATAAAACACTAAACCTTTTGTTTTACAATAAAAAGAAGTGACCTTAAAAGGTGGGGATTAGAGTAGTTGCTTTCCAAAGTAACCTTTTCTAAAATAATCTTATGATTTTAGTTCTTCAGAGTTAAGCAAACCACCTGGGCTCGGAACAGATTTCTGCTTTCGGAATCCTGGAATCCTGCTTCATTGGAGCTCCTCAGACTCATAGGGTCCAGGCAGGAAGGAAACCCCTTCATCCTGGGAAGTCACTGGCCAGTTTCTCAAGGTCCCACAAAGGCAATCTTCCTGCCAATATTGCTGGCCATAGGAGCCCAAATTTAGTAGTTACAGTTGCCTGGGGTTTTCCCAGTTTTAGCACTGCAAGCCCTGAAAGTCCCCAAGTCCCAAACAAGCTGGGATGTTGGCCCCCCTCTTGATTATGAGATCAAATCTTTCACACTTCTGAGAAACAACTTGCCTCGGACTGCCTTGGCATAAGATAGGATATTTTGCAATATCATACTTCCCTCTAATTTCCAGCTCTGCCCATTGGGATGACTGGTACTTCTGTCCATTCTTAGCTCATTCCCCACATCTGGTGGATTGCTGCACCAGACCTTCAGACTCTTTTCAACCTCTCTTGGCAACCTGGCCCCACAGAATCCATTTTTTTCTTCCTGTGTGGCACAGATCCTTATTAATCCTTCTGTCTACTTCCAAATAATAGCATGTAGTTGACATCTTATCTTGCTTGAATGGGCTAAAATTCGACATGGTCAGAAGGAAACAATTGTGTCTACATCATAGCCTCAGATCTTCAC
This sequence comes from Ursus maritimus, assembly GCF_017311325.1. Taxonomy (NCBI): domain Eukaryota; kingdom Metazoa; phylum Chordata; class Mammalia; order Carnivora; family Ursidae; genus Ursus; species Ursus maritimus. The sequence continues at coordinate 903,593 of NW_024424675.1, forward strand.
CAGACCAAGGGTCAGCAAATTCATTCTGTGAAGGGTCACAGAGTACATACATCAGGCATGCAGGCCACACAGTCTGTTCACAGAGTCCCTGCTTTAATCACTGGTGGTTCATAAGCTGAAGGATGAGAGACAACCATGGATGAGCTTGGGCACTCATGGGACAAATCAGTCAGAAAATGACTGCTCTTGGGGCGCCTGGGTGGCACAGCGGTTAAGCGTCTGCCTTCGGCTCAGGGCGTGATCCCAGAGTTCTGGGCTCAAGCCCCACATCAGGCTCCTCTTCTATGAGCCTGCTTCTTCCTCTCCCACTCCCCCTGCTTGTGTTCCCTCTCTCGCTGGCTGTCTCTCTCTCTGTCGAATAAATAAATAAAATCTTTAAAAAAAAAAAAGAAAATGACTGCTCTTTGTAGGGACTTCAAACCTCTCACATGACCTTCAATTTAGTCTATTCCCATTATACGTCTCTAGTACATGGCCAGGAATCTGTGACATGTTAGATAGACGAATGATGTCAATTTGTATCTAACTTTAGGAGGAAAGACCTATAGTTTGTCGCCATTCTGTGCAAACTCAGGGGTACGGTGGTATGCACCTGATTTCACTCCAGAATAATTTTTCACCCGTGGAAAGTTTAGCCCCCATGATTTGATTTGAATTTTTGCATTTTAATAAGAGTACATATTTGGAATAATCCAGAGGTTAACATTTGGAACAAAGTGTTCCAATGACATAAAATCAGAAGAATTCAGAAACGGGGCATCTCCAGTGTGATCCACTGGACGTTCATGGTTTCCCAGCTGCAAGAGAGATGCGTTCTGGGAAGGAATTCTTGAAGGAAACTCTGCATTTATATTCAAAGAATTAGCATGTCAGTCTGTAGTGTTAAATGGCCTAATTTTCCCAGAAGGCCCGATATGCTTCCCTACATCTTTGAAGCTTATGAAATTGTTCTAATTTAAAAGTTTTTGTCTGTATGTAAGGATGAAATAAAAACTACTGCAATAACAGCTCAGAGAACAATCCTCTGCCCAGGATAGCCCTGCTGCCACTCCTATGCACATCATTTGCAGGCAATGTGATCCTCAGCCCCCCAGGTCAGCTCTGCTAAAGGTAGGAAACGAATGGCAGCCTCTGACTACTTCCTGTGACTGGGGGTCTAATCCTTGTTTCTACTGATATGGAGTAAAGCTAAAAACTGCACAGACACCAGGAGTCACACACTGGGCATGGCCGCAAGTACATTTGTCATCTTCTTCCACCCCTGCTGCATTCACACAGTGCAAGCCACAACACCTGCTGTGGCAGGTGTCTCCTCTTGGTCACTGTGTAGTAACCAGATGTGGTGGACATATCATGCCCCCTATACGTCTGTGGACTTGGTATTTTGTGGGTGCCATGGACTGCAGTGCTCTGTTTGGCCCTGTACTACCTAAAGGGGACCCCATTGACTGGGTGTTGCTCTCCTAAGCCACCAGGAGCCTACCTCTGTATTTTCTGCTGGTGGTCCTTCGTGAGCTGGACATTTGCCTTTCACATGGATTATTTACCTGTCCAGTCACCCGCCCACTCTCCAACCATGGGATTTGTCCTGGAGTGGCCCAAGTTGGCTGTAACAGACACTTCTGGTGTTGAGTCACATTCCTGTGGCCCACCATGCTCCCATGATAGCAGGCAATTCCTTGTGTCCAGACATCCTCCTCCTCATGCTCTTGCTGCCAGTCTCTTGGTTTTCTCCCCTCCCCCCACACCCTGGAGGCGTTGTCTGAAACCACAGAACCTGTTCAGTACAGGAAACTTGGCTGTCAATCCATAGAGGGTGCAAAGTGGTAGACACATTCTCCAACCATTTTCCATCCATCCCTTGGATGAACACATCTATAAGGAATTCTGGTAGTTGATCCCCTGGCTCTGGTCAGGGTCAGCAATTGCCCACCCTCTGGTGGCTTTTTCTCCTGGGTTACACTCTCCTGCTCCCTCATTGCTGCTTCTTGGGAGCCTCTGCCCCGATCTCTGCTCTCAGTTCATGCACATCCCATGCTCTGCTTTAGGGGTCGGGGGCAAACTGAGTCACTGGGCCACTAGAAGTCTTCCAGGGGGTCCTTCTGACCCAGAATCAGTCAGCAAATCCAGTTTGTTCTGGTGGCAAGGCTGTAGGAGGTCCGTCCTAGCTGTTGCTGGAGTTATGGTTCCACCCAGGGAAGATCCAGTTAGTGAGGAAAGCAAGCTGAGCTGCGGTGTGATGTAGAAGCCAGAGGTGGAGGGTCAGGGACCCCGTATTACCCAGGTCCATGGTTCTGCTGCCTGAGACCAGGCACTCTGCTTCCTTCCTGTGGGTTGGTTAAAAAGTTAATAAATCCCTGCTCTTGCCTTGACTAGTTGGCAGGCACACAACAGTGAGGAAAGCCACAATTCCAGCAATCATGTCCCTTAAGCACTGTCTGCTGCTTACCAATCCTCAGCTCCACTGCTTGAGCTGGACTGCTCTGCCCACAGCACCCAGGGCCCTCAGCGATGACTAGAGCTGCCCTTCAGTGGGCTCCACCACCCAAGCCCCTTTCTGCCAGTTCCATTGCCTTTTCCTTGTCCTTAAAGATACATCTCTGAGACTCCTGAGTAACCACAGTGACTAGCAGAGACTGAAAGGAATCCAGTTTTCACTAACCCAAGGTCCATGTACAATGACAATTATTATTCTTGTCTTTGGATTCATACAGACTTGATTTCTGGCTCCTCCCATTTCTCATGCTCCCCTTCCATGTTCTTTATCAAGTACATTCCATGGAGATTGTGTGTACTCTGTAGTTCTCTCTGTGGAGCTCAGGGAGACCTGGTTTTATCACTGAGCCCTCTTTGTCACTTTACATTGGTCAGAGACACTTCAACCTGGCCTTGTTCTCTCCCTCTTCTGTCTTCATGCCATCCTCATTCTCTTAGTCAGCTAAATAAAATGTAAGTCTGAATTCTGTTCTTTTATATATAACTATCTATTCTGCCACATAGTAGCAGTAAACAACAGAAGCGTAATTCAGAGATCATTACTGTAAGGAGGGACCCTCAAGATCATAAATTCCAACTTTTTAAATTTTTTGTACAGTGGGAATAAGACTCAAAGCGGTGAAGTGCTACTGAAGAACACAGCCGCAATTCGTGATCACTGTGTGACCCTACAGCAGATGTATTTTCTGCAGGGCACAGGCTCACAGTCAACTTTAAGACTAGAATAGTCTTCTTTCTGATGGTGATTTTGTTTTCACTACTGTAAGAAAAAGTGCCATAAACTGTAAATGGCAAGGGATCAATATCATAACATTTCTTATGATTTCCCCCTGAGCTGTCCTCTCTGCTCTGATAGGAGATTTGGTTCAGAGTAGGGCGATGCTTCCATCCCACTGGAGATGCTGATTGATGAGGGAAGGGCCAAATCTACTTGAAACAACACCTTTGAAAAAGATGCTGTCAGGGCACCTGGGTGGGTCAGTCAGTTAAGTGTCTGCCTTCAGATCAGATCATGATCCCAGAGTCCTGGGATTGAGCCCTGCAAAGGGCTCCTTGCTCAGTGGGGAGTCTGCTTCTCCCTCTGCCTCTGCCCCTCCTCCATGCTCCTATTCTCTCTCTCTCTCCCAAATAAATAAATAAAATCTTTAAAAAAAGAAAGAAAGAAAGAAAGAAAGAAAGAAAGAAAGAAAGAAAGAAAGAAAAAAGGTACTGTCATTTTTTTTCCTATTTGTGTTATGCTTTTGAGTGAAACTTTTTTTGGTGTGGAAATAATATAATTCCTTTAAGCTCTTTCTGCATTCCTCTTTTCCTTCTTTCATGAACATACCAGTGTCTCCTCTTATTTGATGGCTGTGACCGCATCATTTCAGGTGAAGAAAACATGCAGACAATGGGTGGTTTTATAGTTACGTGACTTCTTCAGTGACAATACCTGGTTCCAAGAAAATGTGGCAAATTAATTCTTTTAGATAATTTTCAGGGCATAATTCCCCGTGAGCTAGCTAATTATTTTAGGACAGAACTAGTATGTAGGCCATTGCCAGAATGTTTTCATGAAAATGAGCCAATTCTCTCAGTCAAATAAGCTCCCACTGGGCCAGTTGTGCAGTTGTGGGCCAGGCAGATGTCAGAGGAGCCCTTGCTGGCAGCACACTTCTCCACATTCATCCAAGGACCTGCCCACACTGCCCAGATCTATTACAGCTCCCCAAATTGATGTGCCCTATGAGCAACATTGTAGTAGGGGTTGCCAATACTCTACCACACAACTTAGGTCCCCCCAGCTGGATGATCTTCTGCAGGCAGTTCCCTACAGGCTGAGAACCTCCTGCATCTTTCTACCTTAGAAAGTTCCCAGGCCACAGGAAAGGATTTGATCCACATTCAGGATCAGGTAGTGTTCTGTGAGTCAGTGCCCTAGAAGCAGCCTTCAAACAGTGATCCATAGAAGGTGGTGAATAAACACCCCAGTTTCCTCAGCCCTCAGGAGGACATGTAAGAGGTATGCTCAACACAGCTCTTTGGGAGGTCTGTGGTAAAGCTGAGCCCTAGTGGCCACAGTGATAACTCATTCATGAATGTACTCTGCACTAGCCACCTTCCCTTCCCAGGCTCTCCCTTTACTCTTCTAATGATGTTTTCTGAAATCATCTCCCAAATAAACTACTCACGTCCAAAATTTTGCCTAAAGGCCTGCTTTTGGGGGAACCCAAATTAACACCAATATAAGAGAAATTCACTTGTTATAATATTCAGCTTAAGGTTCACGGGAGTAACTACTGGGTCTTCTCTCTGATTCTCAGAGCCAATGTTTGGTCAGGAACAGCTGGAATTTTAACACAGTCTAGATTTTCTAAAATTTGAATGCACACCTGGAGACTGTGTGAAAACCCATACTCTGCTTCAACAGGTCTGGGGGTGGGGATTAATATTCTGTACTTCTAACAAGCCCCTGGGTGATGCCAATGTTGCCACCCCACAAACCACACTATAAACTCCAGGAAATGAGAGAATCCCAAAGCTTAAGCTTCTATTCAGATTGACATGTGATTTCTCTGAAATTGAGAGAGTCCTTTAACCTTGCATCTGGTCCCAGGTGTCAATATCAAAAAGACACTCTATATAATATACTGGCATAACTCTGGGGTATTGTTATTCAAAGAAACACGGCGGTGCCGGGGTGGCTCATTCGGTTAAACATCTGCCTTCAGCTCAGGTCATGATCTCAGGGTCCTGGGATTGAGCCCCGCATCGGGCTTTCTGATCTGCAGGAAGTCTGCTTCTCTGTCTTTCCCTCTGTACCCCCCAACTGTTTCTCTCTCTTTCAAATAAATAAATAAATAAAAATCTTAAAAAAAAAACAAAGAAGAAACGCAATCAAGCTGCCTTATTCAGTGGAGTGTTTACAGGGATTCAACAGAATCTTTAAAAATCTAGAAAATTTTCTCTGATGCTTGACAATCTTGTTTTCTCTCTCTCCTCTTTTGATACCTTTCCTATGACTGACAAAGTTAATGAATGTGGTAAATGGCCATTATCCATTCCAAAGTATCCCACATGGCCAGTCATTGGCCCAGCCAACCATCTCTGGTCCAAATAACTTTGAGCAGTGACATTAGTTGTAATCACATTAGTGCCTTTAATCTGGAATAGATCGACTTTGTTTTATTTATTTATTTTTTTCATGATGCAGGCAGACTTTTTGAATAGACAGAGCAGGTTGTCTGGTAGAATATCTTACATCGGGTTTCCCTGATTATTTCCTTGTGGGGTCACTTAATTTATTCCTTTGTTCCCTATATTTCCTGTAAACTGGAACTTGGTCTGAAGACTTGATTAGATTCAGTCTGAATGTTTTTGACAAGAATACCTCATGGGTGACGCTATTTGATTCTGGATTCCATCATTGCTCACGTCAAGTTTTATCTGTAGGCGCACTGGGTAACAGCCAGATCTCTCTGTAAATTTAGATTTTCCCTTGAAATTGACAAGTAATCAGTGGGGTTTCCCAATGACCCATAATTTAATAGTATTACTTAGTGTTCATTGGTTATCCTTGCCTGAATTAAGTACATCATTCAGGGTTGCAGAAAGGCAATTTTCTAATTCTGTCTTTTAGTTGATGATTTCCCAGGAAGAAAAATTTGCCCTTGTCAACTAGGAATGACTAAATTCTTTCTAAACAGGCAGAATAAGTGCTTAATTCCTTCCTTTTATCATCAGTTTTTTTTTTACTTGAATAGGAACTTTATTAAAAAATCAAAATTGCTAATAAACATATAAAAAGAGGTTTGCCTTCATTGGTTTTTTTTAAAAGATCTTATTTATTTATGAGAAAGAGAAAGAGCAATGATGGGGGGGGCGCAGAGGGAAAGGGAGAAGCAGACTCCCCACAGAGCAGGAAGCCCATAACAGGGAGCCCATAGCAGGGTTCGATCCCAGGACCCCAGGGTCATGACCTTATCCGAAGGCAGGCACTTAACCAACTGAGCCACCCAGGAGTTCCTTCGTTTTTAGAATAAAGAATTAATCAGTCACCTACAACGAGGACAAAGGAAAAGCTCTCTCTCTCTCTTCCTCCATCTCTGCCCTTCCATCTGTCTCTACCTCTCTCCCTGTCTCTCCCTCCCTCCTCCTCCCTCTCTCTTCCTCACTCCCTTTCTCCCTCTCTCCTTTCCCTCTCCTACCACTAAGGGCACATACACTTTTGTCTAATGTTTTGAAATCAGTTACAATAATTCTTCTTAATGTTTAAGTTGTCCCAACTGTGCCTGGCAGGGGCCTCTTTGGACTGGTACCTGTGCCTTTTGGTATGGCCCATTTGTCTTTTGATCATCCTTTGGCACTTGAACGTAACAAGACATCCCAGGTTCCTCTCGCATCTTCTCCTCCTCAGATTTGGAATTAGCCATATCCAAGGTGGTCCTGATAAATCATGATATGGGCACTGAGGTGGTTATTACTAAGGGTGACATTGCTTTTAGGTCTTTTCAGTTTTTTCAATTAAAATTTTATATTATAGGGATTTTCTGAACATTTATAGTTGTATATGGTTTCTCTTCTACATAAGAGCATGGTTAATAACTTTAACCTATTTGTTTATTTATTTTTCCATATAATATATATCCAATAGTTTTAACATTTCTATACCAGCATTGCTACCAATGAAAAGCAGTGCATGAAGATGACTTTTTTTTGGTAGTTCTTGTCATTCAAATGTTTTCTCCAAAGATACATAGTTAGTGTTCAAAGTCACTTAAGAAAATCACTTTTTATTTTTTAATGTGATGATGTTTCCAATTTGCTGTACACTTAGGTTTATTTCTTTTCAATTTTAGCATTTTCCATTTATTCTTTTTTTACTGCAATTTTACTTCTTGGCTATGTAAGATATTGATGTGGTTCAAATGTAAACATGTATGTGTACTCCAAGGTTCCAATTCCATCCTTCATCCCTCTGCTCTTTTGCATTTAGGTGATTATTCATTACAAAATATCAATAAATATTTATTAAACATGAATAAATATTTGATTTACCTCTCCAGTGTTTTGTTTTCTGAAACAGAACAAAACAAAGTCATTCGTATATACACGTAAACCCATGTATTAGTATTTCCTTATTTTATACAAAATATGGCATCCTATGTACACGGCCTCATACTTGATTTTCTATCTTCCTCCCTCCCTTCCCACTTCTTGCCTTCCTTCCTTTATCCCTCCTTCCCTCCCTCCCCCTTCTTTCCTTCATTCCTTCCTCTTTCCCTCCCTTCTTTCCTTCCTTCCTCCCTCCTTTCCTCCCTCTCTCCCTTCCTCCCTCCCTTCCTTATTTCCCTACCTCCCTTTTCCTTTCCTTTCCTTTCCTTTCCTTTCCTTCCTTCTCTACCTCCCTTCCTTTCCTTCCTTCCTTCCTTCCTTCCTTCCTTCCTTCCCTACCTCCCTTCCCTTCCTTCCTTCCCCTACCTCCCTTCATTTTTCTTTCTTTCCTTCCTTCCTTCCTTCCTTCCTTCCTTTCCTTCCTTCCCTCCCTCCTTTCCTCCTTCCCTACCTCCCTTCCTTTCCTTCCTTCCTTCCTTCCTTCCTTCCTTCCTTCCTTCCTTCCTTCCTTCCTTCCTTCCCTCCCTCCTTCCCTCCTTCCCTTCTTCCTTCCTCTTTTCAGTTTATAATAAACCCAGAGATTACTCTTTATTTTACATGCTATATATGGAAGCTGTCCACCATCACTTTTTTTTTAACAGCTTTATGGTGATCCATTATGTAGCTACACTATAATTTATTCAGGCAATCCTCTATGGATCGTCTTTTGGATTGTTTTCTATCTTTTGATGTAATAAATAATATCCGAATGAACTAACATAAACATATGTTTTTTCATATTTGTGGAGATGTATCTTCAGAGTAGAATTGTTGAAATGGGATTGCAGAGCCAAAAGTAATTCAGAAGTAGTGTTATTAGATATTGTCAAGTTCTCCACAGAAGTTGTGTATTTTGCCTTTTCTCCACAAGTCTTTACAAGATTTGTTGTAAATTTTCTTGTAGTGTGATGAGTGAGAATTGGCATTCAATGTTGCTAAGTTCTATTTGTGAACATCATGTTTAGAATATTTACATCCATATCCATAAATGATATTTATTTGTATTTTCCTGATGTGTACAAAATCATATTTGCTTTATAAAAAAGAATTTGGAATTTTCCGTTCTTTGTTTATGTTCCAAAATAATTCAAATAGAATAGCATTATATTGTCTTTGAACTTTTAGTAGATTCCTTATTAATCATCAAGCTGAAGATTTGTCAGGGGGAAGGCGTATACAAGCTCATTGATGTTCTCCATTTCTTTTATGGGAAGTTGGTCTCTTTAGACTTCATGTAACTACTGTAATCAGTTTGGTAAATAATATTTTCTTCCTAGGAAATGACCTATTTCATCTAGGTGTTCAGATTTTATTACATAGTCTTGTGTGAAATAGTCTCATTTGATTTAATTTTTTCTTTCTTATAACAGTTATTTTCCTATTATTATTTCTTATTTTGTATATTTGTGTTTTTCTACAAGTTAGGTAGTGGATTCTCTATTTTGTTTAATTTTTTTTCAAGCAGACAGCTTTTTAATTTACATATTACTTTTTATATTTTTCTGTTTTCTAACTGAATAAATTCTGCTTTTAATATCTTCACTGAGAAGTCTACTCTATCCAATATTAATATTCTGCTTCCTGTTGATCACAGTTTGCATGATGTATCATTTTCCAACCTGTTACTTTCAATTTGCATATATAGGTACAAAACTACATAGATATAACATATATATACACATATATAACTCATATACATATGTATGAGATCCTTTCATCAAGTTGAGGATGTTCACCTATTCTTAATATTTTATGACTATTTTTATCATAAGTGGATGTTGAATTTTGACAAATGCTTTTTCTGTATTGATTGATGTGATTATGTGAGATTTCTTCTTTAGTCTATTGATATAGTGAATTATATTGATTTTTAAAAATATTTAATCAGATTGCATCCCTGGGACATGCCTCACTTGTCCACAGTGTTTAATTTTTTTTTACATATTTGCTATTATTTTGTTAAAGATTTTTATATCCATTTTCATGAGGAATATCAGTCTTTAGTTTTCTGTTTTTCCTCGTCTCTGCTTGGTTTTGGTATTAGGATACTTGCAGTTTCATAAAATGTGTTAAGAAATGTTTCCTATTTCCTTAATAGTTATAGAGGTATGCAAATTTTCTATTGAATATTGGTTTGGTTGTGGCAGTTTTTATTTTTTGTGGAACTCGTCCATTCGTTTAGTAAGGTGTCAAATTTATGAGTCTAGTGCTGTTCTTAGTAGTTTCTTAATATCCTTTTGATATCTACAAAGTGTGTAGTGATATCCTTCATGTCATTTCTGATATTGGTGATTTGAGTCTTGTCTCTTTTTTGTCAATCTTGCTAGAGGTTTGTCAATTTTATTGATCTTTTCATACAGTAAGGTTTTTGTTTCATTGAACTTCTCTATTGTTTTTCTATGTCACTGATTTAGTTCTTAACTTTATTCTTGCCATTTTCCTAGTTGCTTTGTTTGTTTGTTTGCTTGCTTTGCTTTTGTGCATGTATGTGTTCTTGAGATGGGAACTTAGATTGATTTGAGACCTTTCCTCTTTTCTAGCATTTGTATTCCATGCTCGGAATTTCCCTCAGAACCATAGCTGTATCTCACAAATTTTGATAAGCTGTACTTTCATTTTCATTTTGTTCTGTGTATTTTTTACTTCTTTTTAGACTTCTTCTTTCATGCATGGATTGCTTTGCTAAGAAATGTGTTGCTTAGTTTCTAAATGTTTGGAGATTTCCCTGTTACCTTTCTGTTATCAACTTCTAGTTTGTTTCTTTGTGGTAGGAGAACACACTTGTTATGTGATTTCAATTCTTTTAAATTTGTTGATGTTTGTTTTATGGCTCAAGATTAAGATCAATCTTGATATATGTTCTGTGAGCCCTTGAAAATCACATATATTGTGCTGTTGCCATGTATGGTATTTTATAAACGTCAACTTGAACATGTTGAAATGCTGATTGATGGTGTTGTTGAGTTGTTTCATACTCTTGTTGACCTTTGGCCTAGTTGTTCTATCGAGTATTGAGAGAGATTTTGAATTCTCCAACTGTAATTGTGGGTTTTTCTGTTTCTCTTTTCACTTTTATCAGTTGTTGCTTCACATAATTTTTGACTTTGTTGTTTGGTGCATACCCATTAGGATTGCTATATCTTCTTGGTAAATTGACTATTTTATTATTATACAATGTCCCTCTGGGTCTCTGGTAATTTGCTTTGCTTTGATGTCTACTTTATCTGATATTAATATATATTGCTTCTCCTGCAAAAACTTTGATTCCTTTGATTACTATTTACATGTTATATTATTTTCCATCCGTTTACTATCAATTTTTGTATATATATATAAACACATTTATATTAAAAACCTGTTACTTTCAATTAATATATAAACTATATATTTATAAATGTAAATATATATATATATATATATACACACACACATATATATATATACACACACACACAGAGTATATATACAGCACTTGCATCCTGTACAGTACTTGGATAACTTTTTTATTATTTAGTCCATTCTACCACTCTCAATCTTTTAATTGGCATATTTAGGTAATTTACATTTAGTATAATTATTGGCATGTTAGAGCTTAAGTCTGACATTTTACTTTTGTTTTATTTTTCTAATTTTTTGTTTCTTCTTTTTATTCCTGATTTCGGTTACTTGAATATTTCTTAGAATTTATTTATTTGGAGTATTTTTCAGTGTAGCTCTCTGCATAGCTTTTCTTAGTGGTCGTAGTAGGTGTAATGTTATGTATATATGTTATCACAGTCTATTGGTATTATCATTTTTACCTGTTCCAGTAAAGAGAATCCTCCTTTACATCACTTTATCTTCCCCAATTTAAAATATTTATATATATTCAGAATCATGTTAGACAATGCTATAATTTTACTTTCAGCTGTCATACATAATTTAGAAAACATGAGTAGGAAAGATTATTGTATCTACCCATATTTTTGTTTATCATGTTCTTTCTTCATTCTTGATGTTTCAAGATTCCTTCTTCTATCATTTTCTTTCTTAGAGAACTTCTGTTAGACATTCATTTAGAGTAGGTCTACTGTTGACAAGGTCCCTGAGTTTCCCTTCATCTAAGAATGCCTTTAATTCCCTTCCATCGCTGAAGGATATTTTTGCCAGATATCAGACATTGGACTGAAAACTCTTTCCTTTTAGCACTTGAGAAATGTGTCCCACTTCCTTCTGGTCCTTATCATTTTTGATGAGGAATCCACTGTTATCAGAATTGTTTTTCCTTATAGATATTATATCATTTCTCTCTCACTACTTTCAAGATTTTCCCTCTGCCTTTTTATAAGTTTGACTGTTAAATATCTTCATGTGGATTTGGAGAGGGGTTGGGGTTCTTGTATGAACTTCATTCATCTTCTTGAATCTATAGGTTTAAGTCTCTTACCAAATGTGGGATGTTTTCAGCCATTATATCTTCAATTGGCTTTTTAAAATTTTTTTTATTTTAATGTTTTTTTAATTATATTATGTTAGTCACCATACAGTACATCCCCAGTTTCCGATGTAAAGTTCGATGATTTCATTAGTTGCATATAACACCCAGTGCACCATGCAATACATGCCCTCCTTACTACCCACCACCAGTCCATCCCATTCCCCCATCCCCCTCCCCTCTGAGGCCCTCAGTTTGTTTCTCATAGTCCATAGTCTCTCATGCATCATTCCCCCTTCTGATTACCCCCCCTTTCTTTATCCCTTTCTTTCCCTACCGATCTTCCTAGTTCTTATGTTCCATAGATGAGAGAAATCATATGATAATTGTCTTTCTCTCCTTGACTTATTTCACTTAGCATTATCTCCTCCAGCCTTCTCTTTCATATTTCTTTCCAGGACTGATAACTTGGATAGTAGATATTTTATTTTAGCCATGTGTCCCTGAGGCTCTGTTTATTTTGTATTTTTAGCCTATTTTCTCTCTGCTCAGATTAGGTAACTTCTATTGTTCTATTTTCCAGATCACTGATTCTTTTCCCCCCAGTTTTCTTTTTCCTTCTGCTATTACCACTCATCAAGGCTTTCTTTTTTATTTCTGTTATTGTATTGTCAATTCTACAATTTCCACTGGGTCCTTATTATACCTTCTAATTCTTTGCTGAGACTTTCCCAAAATTTTCTATTTTTTACCCCATTTGTTTTGAGATACTCATAGTTGCTTTTTGAAGCATTTTTACTGTAGCTGCTTTAAAATCTTGGTAAGACCATTTTAACTGTTCTGTCATCTTGGTGTTGACTTCTATCAATTGCTGCCTTTCATTTAGTTTGACATCTTTCTGTTTTTTTCTATGATAAATGAATTTCGACTGAAACCTGGACCTTGTGGTTATTATAGTTTAAGACTCAGGATCTTATTTCGGCTTCCTTTTTCAGCTGTTTTCTTCTGACATCATTTTTGCATGAGAGAGGAAGGCACTGCCTCATTGGTGCCAGGCCAGAGTGTACACCCAGGTTCTCCTTGGGCTCCTTTGACCCTTGAGGGGTGGGGATTATTATTACTGCAGGACCAGGGCAGCAGCATTCATACCTTCCAGGTGGAAGGGATTGGAATGTCTTCTTACTGCTCCCACCACTGCAGTTGTGGGAGGGAGGCTGGCCTCATTACTACTGCACAGTGATGAAATATTTAACTCCCCACTAGCTTTCCTTGGACAACACTCAGCAGGTAGAAGGAGATGTGTATGTTACAGCCTGGTGATAGTGAAAGTCTAGGCTCTCTACCTGGCCTTGGCTGGAAGGTTGGAGGTGAGGCCACACTGTTTCCTGTGGTGTTTGGCTGGAGAAGAGAGGTTATTGTCTGAAGTTGTTCTGTCTTGCCTGTCCATCCTTTTCCTAGTTTTTGGCTAGAGAAATCAGGCTTTTGTTGAGACTTTTCTTGTCTTTATCTGCTGGTGTTTCTGAGTTGCCAGCTTTTTCAGCTCCAGCACTGGGACATATAAGGCAAAAAGGAAACCAAAGGAACTAACCACTATGCATTCTCTGAGTCCTGATGTCCGTAACCAGTCTTCCTTCTTTTTTAAACTTTTAGAGTCTTATGTTTGTTTTATATGTAATTTTTAGGGTTTTTACTCATATTTAGTGGGAAGATTAAGGAGAAGTATGTCCAGTCCATGTTCCTGGAAGCAGAACCATTCTGGCTATTATTAAGAAGGAGGGAAACTACCATTCTCAATGACCGCACTACCCTTGTTCACTACTCTCCATGTTCACAGGAGATGTAAATGTCCTGATGCTGTGGCCGTAGTCCATCCAGAAGCCTATGAAGCTTTTCATATCTGCCTCTGAGTTTTGCTTCTTTCACCCTTAACCATCAGGCACATTCTCAAACAAGAGGAGGCCTGGGCAGCTTTCCCATGCTTTTGTTCAGGTTAAAGAAATACACATGTACTGTTCTTGATTCATAGCTTTTCTCTTGTTTTTCTATGGAGGCATGGGGGGTGGAGAGAGAGACAGAAATAAGGGACCAGGGGCCCCTGGGTGGCTCAGTTGTTAAGCATCTGCCTTTGGCTCAGGGCGTGATCCCGGAATCCTGGGATCGGGCCCCACATTGGGCTCCCTGCTCCGCTGGGAGCCTGCTTCTTCCTCTTCCACTCCCCCTGCTTGTGTTCCCTCTCTCCCTGGCTGTCTCTCTCTCTCTCTCTGTCAAATAAATAAATAAAATCTTAAAAAAAAAAAAAAGAAAGAAAGGACCAGACTTGGGTGAGAGGCCATGAAGGTAGGTTGAGAAAAGAACATAATCCTCCTCATAAATTTTTTGTACTTCATATTCTTGAGGGCAGCCCCTGAGGACAAAATTAGATGTTCTCAGCAATCAGTGAATGGCTGACATTACACAGCCCTTTAATCTGCAATCCATGCCCACTTGGCATCTCTATGTGGCCATCAAGAAGAGCAAACAAGAGCAGCCTTTTTTTTTTTTTTAATAATAGCCAGATGAATGTCTCTCCCATATTCCCAGAGGACACCAATGACTGTGCTTAATACCTTAGGAGCAATAGTTGATGACTTGAAGATCGCAGAGCTGGAACAATGATGCACAGGAAGACAGATAAGAAATATGCAGAGAACCTGGATTTTACTGTCAGAAACATGCACTTGATCATTCCCTAATGTGTGCCTTGAGAATGGGATGTGGCTTTGGCAAGTCTCAGTTTGTCACCAATAAAATGGTTTGGTAGTACTACCTCATGAGGTTGACAAGGAGAACTACACATGGATGTGAAGTCCTGGGGAAGTAGCAGCTCTTATGGAGGAACAGGACTTAAACGACAGGAGGACCAGTGTTTCACTCTTGGGAAGAACTTTTTCAGGTCCTTGAGCCCAGACTCAGTCCTCCTGTTCCTTTTACGCTGTCTCTGTTTTGACTTATTTCTGAATACCTAGTGCTGGCCCTGAGACTTGCTTTTTCTCCTAGGCGCATCCTCTGAGTCTCCATGTCTTTTACTGCCAGATCTTTCCTCTAAATTTTCCTGCATTGTATCCCCCATTGAGCCTACTGTGACCTGAGTCCTGGTCCCAGGATATTCTGGCTGAGAAGATCTTTCATCCTGGAGCTGGCCAATGGCAGCCAGCTGGCTTTCTTAACCCCAACCTTCTTGACACCAACCTGCTCCCTGCTCATGACACCACTCGGTTCAGGCTTGCTCCTCACCTTCAAACCATATAATCAGGCACAGAGGTTTGGCCAGCACCTAAGAACAAAGGGGGAGATCAAACTGTGTTAAACATGTTGTCTTCACAGTTAATTCATATCAGGGTATTCACTGTCCTAACACAGAGGAATGTCAATGTGATAGTTTGATCTCAGCCAAGAACTTTTCAATATTTGCAGTGTTTTGAAGCTTTCATTGCCAAATACACTGAAACTGTTGTGCTGAAGCTACCATAGCCATACTTCCTCACACTGATGCATCATGAATCACATAAGAAATTGTCTCATGGCATGTGGGTAAAACAATATCATGAGTTAAGAACTGAAATGGAAATCTTGGGATTATTCATGAAAGTATTGCAGGAGGAAGCCTATATATAAGAAGCTTTGCTATGTATCCATGCTGAATTTTCATTTCCAGTGTTCCACATGTCTAAGCCTGACCTGTTTTTGTGCCATTTCCTCTGAGATCTGTTTTTATGTCACCACTTCTACTCTCCTTTGACCACTCCTGAGGCACACCCTGAACCACTGATCTAGTATTCTCAGTAGTTACAAAACCATCATATATGCTGCCTTCATCCCCCTAAGAAACATGGTTATCCTCACCACCAATTACTGCATCTTCCACCCTTTGCAGTGTGAAGACCCAAGGCAGACGGGAGGAGAAAGGAAGGGTGTAGGCCCAGAGTGGTTGTGTCAGTTTGATCCTGCAGAGGACACCTCAAATGTAAGCGACACTTCAGAGTTGTCGCCACCCCAATTCAAGGTGCTAGGCTTTCCCATTCCCACCCTCGTCAGTCATTGTTCAGGTCCTCCCAAGGTTGGGGGATATGAGTTCCCAGGCACATCCAACGTCTGCAGACTCTAACAGCCTGAGGGCTTTTTTTGGAGGAGAATCACAGGCACTGGCTTTGGAAGTGAAAGCATGCTGAAAGGTGGGGTACAAAAGTGGTAAAAAATATCTGAGGGTCAGGGTGAAGAGCTGTCACTATCTGCTGCAGAACATCCACCTTCCAGTACTGTGTCCCCTTGTTCTATCTGTCAGTTTAGGCTCCCCCTAGTCCCAGGAAGGGCCAAGGCAATTGTAGTTATCTGATGGTCAATGTGGGGGGAGTTGGGAGGTGGGGAAGAGTGGGGACATGCACATGGAAGACATGGGGACATCCCACTCTGGGAGTAAGGCAGTTCTATTTCCCCCGCCAGACTGGCACTTTGCACATTGTACTACAGTCTTTCCACATTGTACTACAGTCTTTCCACAAGCCTGAAGTGCCTTCTGTTTCCTCCAGGATCCCTCCTCTTGGAGCCTTTTATTTTAGGGCCACTTTCCTTCACCAGTAAGTTAAGGCTCATCCCAGCTTCTGGGTCCACACTGGGCCCTGAAGTGCACCAAGGAAGATACATCCAAATCTTTAACATCAAGAAATCTTGCTCTTAATTTTGCCCTTGCTCTGATTTCTAGACCCAGCCCTGGAAAAATGGAATTTTGTCCAGCTGCACCTTGACCATGTCCCTCTCAACTTGGTCTCCGCATCCAGTTATCAGATTTCTACCAAGTACATTATTTCCCTTCTAATTCTTGTTGCTTTTTCTTCAAAATCCAACAGGAACTAGATTCCTGCCCTCAGACTGGAGCCCAACCTGTTCTCCCCTACTCTCTGCTTCAGCCCCAAGGACCTGTCCACTCTGGTCCCTGGAATCCCTGCTCTCAGCCATCCCACATTAGTGGAGCCTGGTACGGAAGAGTGAGGGAACATGTGGAACAAGACACCCATCTTATGCCACTTACTAACATGAGAAGTGGCTTTTTTTTTAATTTTTAAAATTTTCTTATTTATCTTACAGTTGTTTGTAAATTGTATTGGTGTTTTAGGGAACTCAATCTGTTCTCAGTTTCACAGTTGGACAGAACAAGGAGATGCTTAGCTCATGAATGAACAATGTCCAGGGAAGAACTGTTTAAAAAATGGCTTTGGGCTAGGAGTAGCTTAGAAGTCTGTTCTGCTTACTTAGGTTGCCATGACTTTGTTTCCTTAAGCAGGTTAACACTTATGCCTGGTTAAGTGTTTATAGCTGACTGGAGAATGTAAAAGTAGAGAGCAAACAGAAGAGAGTTCTGATTTAACAAGTTCCTCAGCTTTGGAGTAGTGTCTGAGATGAAGAAGGACACTGGTCAGCTAGAATCTGTTGTCCTCTTGCCTGGAGACAAGGGAGGCAGATAAGGCTTCTGCATGAACCTGCTGGGTAACCTTGTTCTCCTCTGAATCACAGTGGGGACCAAAGGCCTTTCCTTTTACCAACACCCTGTGAGCCAAGGGGGCAGTCAGTCAAGAAAGGAGGGTGAGTTTGCCTTGTGCTTTCAGTAAAATGTCCTGTTCCCAAAATGCCAAAACAAACATTGGAAACTCACATTAGTTTAGTGGCTTGGAATACATTGTAGAAAATGAAGTGTGGAGGTGTTAGCAGCACCTTTCCCCAAAAAATCAAGCAGATTCACAGCTCTGGGCAGCACTCGGTGGCAGTTTTTATAAAGAAGTTTATCTGAACTTCACAGTCTGGGGAACAGTCTCCACAGGACTGTCCTCATGTCACACACCAGTCCAAAGTTCAGGGTTTCCAGGACCACCATTACTTTATACCAGCTGGTTCCAAATTTGGGAATCCCCAAAGACTCCTGCAGATTTGATAATTCGCTAGAACGACTCACAGAATTCAGGGAAGCATGACACCTACTTTACAGTTTTATTTTAGCATAAAGATACAGATTAGAATCAGCCAAAGGCACAGGCATGGAGGGAGAAGTCGGGAGGGCTCGAAACACAAAATTTCTGTCAATCTCAGGGACTCATTACCCTCTCAGAATCAATGTGTAGGAATACACACAGAGTGCTGCTAACTAGTGATACTCAACTAAGCTTTGGCATCCAGGTTTTTTACTGGGGTTTTATTATGTAGGTATGATTGGTCGAGTCATTGTCCACATGGTTGAACTCAGTTTCCAAGAGTTCAGGCTAAAACCACCTGGCTCAGAACCCTCTAATTACATGGTCAGTTTTTCTGGCCTAGCTAGCTCCAACCTAAGTCATTTAATTAGCATAAATTATCTAGTGTGGGGCCAAGGGCCCACCATGAGTAACAAAGACTTCTATCACCCAGGAAAATCCAAGGGCTTAGAGGTTAGCTCCCAGAAGTAGGGTCAAAGACTAGACCCCTCTTTTGGTAAGATTAATTCTTCATTCACAGTCATAGGGAGATAGGCCTGTGAAGATCCTGAACTCCAACCACCTTTGTTTTGCAGTTGAATCATGTGGGAAATGTAGGTGTTGATACTTCTCCCTTTCTGTAAAGGTATTCTGAAGGTATTCTGTGGGCCAAAGACACAGTGGCTCAGAAAAACTTAAGATAAAAATGAGTAAACTATCCCTTGCTCATTTACATTTGAATGTATACTTCTAAGCAAGATTATGTCCTAACCCTGACCAATTAAAACAGTGCATTTTCTTAGAGATCTGGTTTTCATTTACAATACATTTATTGCCAGTACATCTTTAATAATAGTGTTGTCCAGTTACATATTCCCTGGATATTTCCAAGGCATTTTCCCATTTTTAAAAAAGATTTTATTTATTCATTTGAGACAGAGAGATACAGAGAAAAAGAGAGAGAATATGAGCAGGGGGAGAGGCAGAGGGAGAGGGAGAAGCAGACCCCCACTGAGCAGGGAGCCTGATGCAAGGCTTGATCCCAGGACCTGGAGATCATGACATGAGCCCAAGGCAGACACTTAACCATCTGAGCCACCCAGGAACCCTTCCCATTGTTTAATAGTATTTCATAACCCCTGTAAACAGAGAGAAGCAGAAGCTGTGAACAAAGATTGGAAAACTCTGTAGACCACTGAATGTGTATTGACAGAGTGTATTCATATTCACATGAGAGACGGAGCTGTCTCTATCAGACTTCCTGGGGATGGACTGGGAAGCTACTTAACTGGTACCAGAGAAATTTTCCTTTTGGAGAAGCATTAAATTATACTGAGCTATGTAAAAATTCCCTAAAACTCGGTATCATATTGTAACGTTTTTTGGATTATTTCCTTCATGATGCTTTGTTCATAGGATGATTCAAGTACTTTTTGCCTCATCAGTGATGGTCATTAGGCAAATAATTTTAGATGGCAAGGAGCTATATTTTGGGAAGGAACGGATGGTTGTGAATGATAGTTTGTTGGAGAGAGAAAGAGAGATGGGTAGAAATTTAAGTTGATTCTCAAAAGGTATAAACTTTGAAATTATTTGTTTTTCAACTCTACCCAGGCCAAAACTGAATTAAAGGGGACTATGGTTATATGACTTAAGGGTTTTACAAATAAGAAATGTATGATACCCAAAAGTATTCTTTTTTTTTTAAAGATTTTATTTATTTATTTGCGAGAGAGACGGCAGGGGGAGGAGCAGAGGGAGAGAGAGAGAAGCAGACTCCCCACTGAGCTCAGAGCTGGATGCGGAGCTAGATCCCAAGACCCTGCAGTCATGACCTGAGCCAAAGTCAGACACTTACCTGACTGAGCCACCCAGGTGCCCCCAGGAGTATTCTTGTTCACATATATACCAGCCTGGAAAAGTACAGTTAATTTATTGCAGTCATCCTTAAGATGCCTTGGAAATCCACCTTTTTAATTATTTAGGTTTTTTTTTGTGTTTTTGCCAGGGGACATCTGGATGCAAGTGAAGAAAGAACAAGATGTTAGCCATAGTTGTAAGAAATAGAATCCGTGGTATGACACAAGTAATTTAAATAAAAGAGAAGACATGAATTTTTAGGTGTTTTTGACCTTCCCCTTCCCTTGACAGATTTCCTAAGAGACAGTGATTCTAGCTTGCTGGGTCAATTGCCCCCTTTTTGTGAATAATCTGAATGAGGGGCAAAAGGAAGGTAAAGCAAAGCCATCAAAAAGTCTGTGGTGGTTACATGATGGAGAAATGGGTAGAGAGGAAAGGCTTGAGCCCTGGGGACAGGCCAGGTGTGAAAAAGTGATTGAAGTAATAGAGCTGAAGGAATGGAGGGGGGAAGGGCTTTTTAGAGAATGGCTAGTGGGAATGTGAAAGAGATTGAGATAGGGACGTTATTTGGAGGACCTCTAAGTTCCATGAATTAAGAATGTTCTTCTCCACTTTGATTATTTTGCAAGAGTTTGAATAAATGTTTGAGTTGTAAACTGTGTTTTCTTGTATTGTTGCCATTTCTTTGGATGGACACCTGGAGACATGACTACTGAGTGTCCAGGTCTATCAAGGTTACAGTAGGAGCAGGCCGGGGTCCTGAGTACTAAGGCCTCCCTCTGTGGCCGCATCTCTTGTAATTTGAGTTACTTTTGCATACATGTGGATCTCCCCACATTTGGTTTATTTTAGGATAATCCATAAGAAACACAGGAAACTATGGGGTCAGACATGTTCCTCCCACCTTAGAGAATATCCTTTTCTTAGGAATACCTAGAATGCTTGGGGTATCTGTGTACACTCTTCTCCTTGGCTTCCCTTCTCTTTGGTCATGTTTTTGTAATGTCAAAGAAATAATAGCTGAGGGCTCAAATTTGGGTTTTGACTTGTAGGAATAAACCCAGGAGGGCCCTATTGGCAAAAAGAATTCCTAGGATCTTATACAGACTAATCCAGAACTTGGGGCCTAGGTGGTACAGCTGGTACCTGGGTCCCTGATTCCTGAGCAGAGACAGTGCCCTCATGAGAGCTCACAGACTGAATGGGGGAGTCAGGGCTCTCATAGCAAGAACGTTCTAAGTATATCTTAAGCCACCAACCTGGGAATCGACAACCTAGATAGCCCATGTTGAGTGTAGAGAAGCACTTTCTGAATATCAAGGTGGGAAAATGTGACCCCATGGCAAGCTGAGCAAGGTCTGAATCTTCCTAGTAGAGTATCTTCACGGACAGCCATCTGAGGAGGGGCACAGTCCTTCTTGTCTGGAGGCAGTAAGATAAGGAAGATGTACTCTTGAGATTCCTCTTGGCCTTGGGATTCTATGATCCACCCCCTTCCCCCTTCTACTCCAAGGAGCTCATCCCTCTTCGGAAACCAAGACCTTAGGCTACAAAATGTGACATAGAAAGGTTTTCCTTTTAAGATATATATTTCCCAGTCCTGCTTTGGATTATGTTGAGGAATTCTGGCCTTTGTACAGTCACTATCAATACACATGGCTCCATTTTAATAATTGGTTCTACTCTAATTTTCTATAAGCTTGACTCTCTAAACATAATTAGAAGTTTTCTTCATATTAAAACTAACGCAAAATCATATTGAAAGAAGACCTGCACATTAGACTCTTTTCCAGCAGAGTTGGAATAACTGAAAGGCAATATGTGAGTAGAGTTTAATGCTGGACAAAATTCTCAGAAGCTGTGGTTTTAGAACATAGGAGTTTCTCTGAGGCACTGTTTGACAGAGTCAATAGGCTTCACTTTTGCAGTGCAATCTCTGAGCAAATAAAATCTTCAGGGTAATTGGTGTGCATGGTGTATCTGAAAAGATGTGTCAATTTCTTAAGTGGTGTTTGCTCTGGGGAATTGAAGATTGCAAAGGGAAAAGCTTCAGATCTATTCCTTGATCTCAAATAGGTGCAGGGTACTCAGGCGTCAGATGCAGCAAGAAGCTCCACATATATTGGATGAAGATAGAACTGAAACTAGGAAACCACGCCTTAAAAGTGTTTGGGGTTTATTTAGATAGCACTTACTGAAATTAATTACTTATTAAAATCAAAATACTAAATTAAAATACTTTTGGAAAATATAATAGATAATGATTCCCCACAATAGGCTAGTATGATAATCGTTGACTGGCCTCAAGTCTGTAGTTTGATTGTGGTGTGTCTGTTGCCCTTTAAAAGAACAACCAAAAGACAATAGATTCTAGTTGCCTCAAATAAATTTGAATTCCTAAAGATCAAAGTGGGCTTCATATTATCTAATTGCTGTGCGAACGAATGGGAAGATAACTCAAAATATTATCCTCACCTACCACAGCTGTTTAGTCAATATGTTTTGTGACATGACAACAGACCTTATTTTGCAGTTTTTATTACATTTTACCAGAAGCCTTAAATGTTAGAAGATAAAGAGGTCCCAGGTATTTTTAAAACATGTATCCCCATGAGAATTTAAGTTACATTCTGATTTCCTGGTGACCCCTGGTAATAGAGGTATGGCATAGAGCATACTCTTGATTGTAGAGAGTATAAAAGAATCCTAAAGATGGTGGGAAAAATACTCCCTCTAGGAAGAAAGGCACAAGAATAGGTTCTAAGGATGCAAAAGGATCATTTCTGGAGTCCTGGTAATGAGAAGAATGTGGCCTAGAAAAGAGAGAGGGACCCAGGGGAGGAATTATTTTTTGTGGCATCTGTTTAGTTCAAAGGACTTCCCTCCCTGAACGGAGACTCCTCCTTGGAAGATGCACTGGCATCTTCTCTTTCTACTGAGAAAGAGTATCCTGCCCCAAATCAGCTTATAACAAAATGGTGTGGGAGAGGAATACTTTGGGAATGTATATACCTATGGAGGAAATAAATCTAAAGGTTGATCAAAGAAAACATTCAGAGGGAAAAACAGGAAGGACATAGTGGGGAAAGCACAGATTTCAGATCCAGGCAGACCGGGCTCCATGTGGCTCTCCGAGAAGATGAGAAAGATCACTGGTTGGTGACTGTAGGCAAGACTTACCTCCCCAAATCTCAGGTTCCCTGTCTGAAAAATGTATAAACATTTTCATTTGTGTAAAGGGAAAAACATACTCACATACTTGTATAGATTATTTCTCAAAAGATAAGTGATCAAAGCAAAATGAAATAAAACAAAAAACAAATCTGCTAGGAATTACTGCCTCTGGGAAGGAAACTGGATATCACATTCCCATGGTGGAGACTATTTTGGTTTTGACTGGGAGGAACAAACCCAGGAGGGCCCTATTGGATACACTGGATATCCAATTTCACTGGACTCACACTGACTTGATTTGCTATTTGAAAAAATCTTGCATGCATATATTTTTTCAAGGGTAGGAGACACCATGCATATATTTTTAAATTAAAACTTTTTTAAGAGCACACGTAAACTGTGTACAAGATCATAACCTCATGTTTAAAGGCATTTTAGTTCACATGGGCATAGAGTCTTAATTTTGAATTTGGGGCAAGGAGATCATCACTAATTCTATTAAAAGGGAGAAGACCAGTGTGGCCCCCAGGTCACTAGGCCTTTGGCTTGGGTTGTTAAAGCTACTTACAGAGCACAGGATTGCTTCTTGCCTACCGCCACATCTGTCTGCTCCGGTGGCGGGGAGTTTCGGAAGAGCTATAGAGTTAGGTGGCAAGGGTGGAGAGTCACAGCTGCAGGCTTGGACAGGTGCGCTCATGGAAGTGTGTGGGCTGCACACATGGAGGCAGATGTGCCCTATTGGGCTTTGAGACCTGAGATAAGAAGCAGGAAAATGTCAGAACCCTGGACAGAAAAATACTGTTGCACATTTAATAGGAAAACAAACAAACAAACAAACAAACAAAAACAAAACATGCTTTAAGACAAAATCCTAGGCAAGATAGAGAGGAAAGATAAGTGGACATAGAAGCAGATGAAGAAAAATAATAATAAAACCACTGGCTTGAAGTCAGGTCTGCACGGTCCTTCGGATTAGCCTCAGACACAGCTGCCCCTCCTCCCCAGGAAAGCACCTTCCCGTCATGGCCTGCTTAGGTGCTATTCTTACACCAGAGGGCTCTGACTGAATTTTGAGAGCTGCCAAGGAACACGCCATTACAGTATGTCGAGAGATTGAAAGCAATTAATGTTCACAAGCTCCTTGTAATTCCAAAAGCTCTGACAAGATAGGCATTTAAATTGTTCTATAGTTATCTCATAGAATTAAAAATTACAGACTTAAAGTGCACATGATTACCCAACTGTGTAGGAGAGAACTGCTGTGATCCGAAAGGCCACAGTGCTAACAATATATACAAAAATCAGCATAATACGACTGGCTTCGTCTGAAGTGATCATTATAATTAGCAACAGTATTTTATCACTGGTTCCCCCAATTCATAAATATTTCAGGATTAACTCTGCTAATTGGGATAAAAAATTCTTCATGGTAGTCATAACACACCATAAAGCAGTGTTTTATGTACCAATTTCGGTCTCAGAATTAGGAACAGGAGAGGAAGTGTCTGGGCTGGATTTCTGGAGTCGGTGACATTAACAACCGTGCACGACTTCTTGTGCGTCACTTTACGTGTGGTTTTAGCCCTGCTCTGTGGGCTTTATGAGCCAGCAATAAAACAGCTGAGAAAGAAAGTGAACTTGTGATCTACAGCCCTGGGTGATTCCCACTCTGGGCCGTCTTGCAGCTAGATTTCAGGAAGGAACCCACTACAGGTAATGGACTCCTTGGTCTTATATGCATCAAGGCTGCTACTGTTTATGTACCTTCTTTGGCATAATTGAAATGATATTCACTTGAACTGAGAAAGGATGCCTGGCAGCTTAATGCACACAGGCCCACAGGCAGTTCAGAAAACTCATGATCTACACTGTGGACTCACTTTTGGCCTCAGTGGATGGAAGTTTTTCTGTGTTCAACAGTGTAGGACCGAGATGGACGTGTATCTTCTGACTGCTGTATTATTAATGTCATTTATATGTTTAGTTGCTTTGTCCACGTGATTTATCACTTCTGTGAGCATTTGTTAAAATCAATTGGTGGTAGTATGTTCCTGAACATACTCTAATGGCTGTAGGGCCACAGGTTCAGTGAGTTGATAATGAATGGACTTCTGTCATTCCCTGGCATGTTGACAGGCGTCCCACTTGCTCAAAGAGTAATATGAGACTCGGTATTTAAAAAATCTTGTCTGGTATATTTTCCCAGCATTATTTTAAACTTTTCTTCCTCATTTTTAAGTGTTATCTCAAATGGGTAACACGTCATTGGGTTTTGCTTTTTCCTATCCAATATGAGATTTTTCAATCTTTACATTAGTATAATTACAGTTGCAAGTATATTACAACTTCTGTCTTACTAAAGAAGACTTTGGTCTTCTCCCTTGTTCTGCATATGCCATAATATGTAGGGTTTTTCCTTGTCACTTACCACTCCTTGTGCTTTTCCCTTAAAATTACATATTTTTGCTTATATTGTTCTTATGTGTATCCTCTTAATGTAAGTTTGATATTTACATTTATTTATCTGAATAACTTTGGACTTCCATACTTTGAAATATGACAGGCATACAGAAAACCTCACCAAATTTCCACGTGAACTTTAAGGACTAGTTGTAAAGTTACCATTTGTTTGGTAGTGTCAGGTCAATAAGTGAAATGCTCCATGGCCTATGCATTCCACCCAATAACATTTTCTAAACCCCAAAATTAAGCATAAAGTATAAAGTCAGCATTTCTTTTATTTTCTTAATATGTGGGGGAAAACTGACCAGTATAGTTTTGTTTTTCCCGTTTTGAAACTTTTGAATGAAATCATATGAAAGAGATTATTGTTTTATGTTATTTATACAATATAATGTTAGTGATTTTACCCATGCTTTGGCACCAATATCAAGTTCATCAATTTCATTTTATATAGTATTTCTTGGAATTAATTTTTAGAGTAAAATGGACTTGTACATTAAAAAGAAAGAAGGTACTGTACATTTCTTGATTGAATACAGATGATTTTCTGGCCACATCTCAGGGTTTGAGAGTCCATGAAACAGAAACATACACTGATAAAAACCAAAACTGATTTACATGCAATAAGATTCCTTACAAAATAAAAGCTGCCTGTTGATAAGCAGATGGATGACTAAAATGGCTCTTTTGTTATGGTTTTCCCTTTTGTAAGTCTTTTAAATTATACTTAGTAAACTTCCCTGGTGTGCTTCTTCTCAGAGTTAGATCAACAATTTGAAGCAAATTAGTTGATTAGTCCATTCAGGCAGATGATGGTGTGTTTTCAGCTCTTTCTATGGGCCTGTGAACACAGATGACGGCAGCTCCTCCGTGCTGTGGAGCAGGCCCATTGAATGGTAGGTTCTGGCTAAGGTGGTTTCTCAGCAAGAAAGACCAGCCTGATAGACACTCCCTGGGCAAGATTTTCCTACCAAATAATAGAAGCTCTGGCTTGGGTGTCAGATTCCTAATTCCTCGCTTTGCTTAAACATGTACAGGTTGTTTAATGTCCAAAGTGCACACTTGCCATAGTCCTGAAGGCCTCCCCATCCACACACACACCTCTCGGAAAGTTGTTGGGGACTTGGTGACAGGAGTCAGGGCTCAGGGTTTGTGCATGGAGGCGCTGGTGACAGGCTAGCCCAACATGGGCACCCAGAACCTCTCTCCCCCAGGCTTTCAGTCCAGGGCCTGTCTACTGTCTTCAGGGCTCCAAGGATACAAGGCCATGGAAAAGGAACCTCATCCTACACCTTCACTGACAAGGAGGTACATGAAACAACTGGCCTGGCCTTTCCAACCCAGGAGATTTAGTTCTCTGATCCCATTTCTCATTGGACAGTAGGTGCCCTTTTGAAAAAGGTTTCCTCTGTGTCCAGGTTAGTCATACACTCTAGCTGTTGAGGGCAACAATGTTGGTGCAGATGGGCTGCAGAAGCATGCCAGATCTGCACTAGTCTCTTATCAGCCTCGAAGGCCACTATAAAATACATCTTCTTAGACAAGCTCACCCCTCTCTCTGTGTCTCTGTGGGCAGGATGCTGCCAGGCCCCAGCTCTCAAAATAAATGTGGATACCTTAAAACTGAATGTGGGCCTGTTTTTCTGAAACCTCAGCAGAGGTCTCATTCACACATGCAGCTTCCTAAACTGCTCCTTCATGTTGTTTAGAAAAGGCAAAAATCTGGAAGAGAAAGAGGGAAGCGTAGATACTTTCTGTCTTCAGAACAGCAGCATCATGAGTGCTGGGCTCTTTAGGATTATGACAGGATGCCTGTGGCTGATGGTGAGTCTGGATGGTTTCAGCAGGAAACAGACACCCTAGTCAGGGATCACCTGGGCTCAAGGGGTTTCATCCCAGGCTGTTTCAGAGAATATGGAGGGTGAAGAGGGACAGTGAGGGGAGACTTCAGGCACCAGCACTGCAGGGCAACTCCTCATCACATAGGTTGGGGACAGTGGGCAGAAACCTTGTTTTGTGTTTTTAGGAAGCTTTAGGTAGCAGAAAATGCCAGTATTTCAGGAGAAGCAAGACAGGCTCCAGGAACTAAATGTTCACCCTGGAATTAGGAGCAGAGAGGACAAAGAATTGTTGAGTGGCCCTGAAAAACCACTTCCCTCTTCCTTACCTCCTTGTGTGTGTCTTGAAGCTGTAAACCCAGGATTGGCTGCCTTGGAGAACTGCAAACTTGCTTACTTCCTGCACATGCCCTCTCCTCATCCAAAGAGAGGGATTCTTGGAGTCAGTTTAGGACTGCTTCTGTCTGTTTGGCTCTGTGAGGTCCTGCTACCAGCTCTCTGGGGGAAGGGGAAGGCAACCATATCCCTTCTCCCAGCTCCTGAAAACCACCATTCTACAGGCTGTCTTTATGAGTTTTACTGTTCCAGGTATCTCACATAAGTGTTATCAAAATATCTGCCCTTTTGTGACTGGATTATTTCACTTAGCATAATATCTTCAAGGTTTATCTATGTTGTAGCATGTGTCAGGATTTCTTCTGTAAAGCTGAATACTATTCCGTTATGTATATAACCATATTTTGTTTATCCATTCATCTATCAGTGGACAATTGGGTTGTTTCTACCTTCTAGCTATTGTGAATAATTCTGCTATAAACATGTTTGAGTCCCTGCTTTCAATTTGTGTGTATGTGTATATACCCAGAAGTGGAGTTGTTGAATGCTGTGGTAACTCAATGTTTATTTTTTTTTGGAAACTGCCATACTGTCTTCCACAGCAGATACACCATTTAAAATTTCCACCAGTAGTGCCTCAAGAGTTGAATTTCTCCACATCCCGATGCCAATACTTGTAGTTTTCTGCTTCCTGTTTTGTTTTTGCTTTTATAATAGCCAACCTAATGGGTATGAAGTGGTATCTTATCTCATATTGTGGGATTGATGTGAATTTGCCTAACAGTTAAAGATGTTGACCACCTTTTCATGTGCTTTTTCACTATCTGCATAACTTCTTTGCAGAAAAGTCTATTCAAGTTCTCTGTTTTAAAACCATGCTTGCTATAGATAAAAATACGTTAATAGTAGGGGACCTCAACACTCCACTATCAGAAATAGACAGAACACCCATGCAGAAAATCGACAAAGAAACAAGGGCTTTAAATGCCATACTCGATGAGTTGGACCTCATAGATATATATAGAACACTACACCCCAGAACCAAAGAATACTCATTCTATTCTAATGCCCATGGAACATTCTCAAGAATAGACCATGTTCTGGGACACAAAACAGGTCTCAACCGATACCAAAAGACTGAAATTATTCCCTGCATATTCTCAGACCACAACGCTTTGAAATTGGAACTCAGCCACAAGGAAAAATTTGGAAGAAACTCAAACACTTGGAGACTAAGAACCATCCTGCTCAGGAATGACTCGATAAACCAGGAAAGAGAAATCAATTTAAGCAATTTATGGAGACCAGCGAGAATGAAACCACAATGGTCCAAAACCTATGGGATACTGCAAAGGCAGTCCTAAGGGGGAAATACCTAGCCATCCAAGCCTCACTCAAAAGAATAGAAAAAATCTAAAATGCAGTTTTTATATTCTCACCTCAAGAAGCTGGAACATAAACAGAGGGACAGGCCTAATCCATGCATGAGGAAGCAGTTGACCAAGATTAGAGCAGAAATCAATGAATTAGAAACCAGAAGTACAGTAGAGCAGATCAACAGGACTAGAAGCTGGTTCTTTGAGAGAATCAATAAAATTGACAGACCATTTTTTTTTTTTTTTTTTTAATGATTTTTTATTATATTATATTAGTCACCATACAGTACATCCCCGGTTTCCGATGTAAGGCTCGATGATTCATTAGTTGTGTATAACACCCAGTGCACCATGCAATACGTGCCCTCCTTACTACCCATCACCGGTCTATCCCATTCCCCCACCCTCCTCCCCTCTGAAGTCGTCAGTTTGTTTCTCATAGTCCATAGTCTCTCAGGTTTCATTCCCCCTTCTGATTACCCCCCCTTTCTTTATCCCTTTCTTCCCCTACCGATCATCCTAGTTCTTATGTTCCATAGATGAGAGAAATCATATGATAGTTGTCTTTCTCTGCTTGACTTATTTCACTTAGCATTATCTCCTCCAGTGCCATCCATGTTGTAGCAAATGTTGAGAACTCGTTCTTTCTGATAGCTAATATTCCATTGTATATATGGACCACAACTTCTTAATCCAGTCATCTGTTGTAGGGCATCTCGGCTCCTTCCACGATTTAGCTATTGTGGACATTGCTGCTATGAACATTGGGGTGCATATGGCCCTTCTCTTCACTACGTCTATATCTTTGGGGTAAATACTCAGTAGTGCAATGGCTGGATCATAGGGTAGCTCAATTTTTAACTTTTCAAGGGACCTCCACACTGTTTTCCAGAGTGGTTGTACCAACTTGCATTCCCACCAACAATGTAGGAGGGATCCCCTTTCTCCACATCCTCTCCAACAATTGTTGTTTCTTGCCTTGTCTATTTTTGCCATTCTAACTGGATCAGTTGCATTTCTATACACGAATAATGAGACTGAAGAAAGAGAAATTAGGGAATCCATCCCATTTACAATAGCACCAAAAACCATATGTTACCTTGGAATTAACTTAACCAGAGACGTAAAGGATCTATATTCTAGAAACTATATATCACTCTTAAAAGACATTGAGGAAGACACAAAAAGATGGAAAAATATTTCATGCTCATGGATCGGGAGAATTAACATAGTTAAAATGTCCATGTTACCCAGAGCAATCTACATTTTCAATGCTATCCCGATCAAAATAATGATATTTTTCAAAGAAATGGAACAAATAGTCCTTAAATTTATATGGAACCAGAAAAGGCCCCGAATTGCCCAGGGACTGTTGAAAAAAAAACAAAGCTGGGGAGATCACAATGCCAGATTTTGAGCTGTACTACAGAGCTGTGATCACAAAGTCAGCATGGTACTGGCACAAAAACAGACACATAGACCAATGGAACAGAATAGAGAGCCCAGAAATGGACCCTCGGCTCTTTGGGCAACTAATATTTGATAAAGCAGGAAAAAACATCCGGTGGAAAAAAAACAGTCTCTTCTATAAATGGTGCTGGGAAAAT
Organism: Ursus maritimus; assembly: GCF_017311325.1. Taxonomy (NCBI): domain Eukaryota; kingdom Metazoa; phylum Chordata; class Mammalia; order Carnivora; family Ursidae; genus Ursus; species Ursus maritimus. The sequence goes on from NW_024424675.1 coordinate 934,268, forward strand.
TGGACAGGTACATGGAAAAGAATGAAAGTTGACCACTCTCTCATACCATACACAAAAATAAACTCCAAATGGATGAAAGACCTCAATGTGAGACAGGAATCCATCAAAATCCTAGAGGAGAACATAGGCAGCAAGCTATACGACATCGGCCAAAGCAACCATTTTCATGACACATCTCCAAAGGCAGGAGAAACAAAAGAACAAATGAACTTGTGGGACTTCATCAAGATAAAAAGCTTCTGCACAGCCAAGGCAACCATCAAAAAAACTAAGAGGTAGCCCACGGAATGGGAGAAGATATTTGCAAATGACAGTACAGATAAAAGACTGGTATCCAAGATCTACAAAGAACTCAATCTCAATACGCTAGAAACAAATAGACAAATCATAAAATGGGCAGAAGATATGAACAGACACTTTTCCAATGAAGACATACAAATGGCTAACAGACACATGAAAAAATGTTCAAAATCATTAGCCATCAGGGAAATTCAAATCAAAACCACACTGAGATACCACCTTACACCAGTTAGAATGGCAAAAATAGACAAGGCAAGAAACAACAATTGTTGGAGAGGATGTGGAGAAAGGGGATCCCTCCTACATTGTTGGTGGGAATGCAAGTTGGTACAGCCACTCTGGAAAACAGTGTGGAGATCCCTTAAAAAGTTAAAAATTGAGCTACCCTATGACCCAGCCATTGCACTACTGGGTATTTACCCCAAAGATACAGGGGCCATATGCACCCCAATGTTCATAGCAGCATTGTCCACAATAGCTAAATCGTGGAAGGAGCCGAGATGCCCTTCAACAGATGACTGGATTAAGAAGTTGTGGTCCATATATACAATGGAATATTACTCAGCTATCAGAAAGAACGAGTTCTCAACATTTGCTGCAACATGGACGGCACTGGAGGAGATAATACTAAGTGAAATAAGTCAAGCAGAGTAAGACAATTATCATATGATTTCTCTCATCTATGGAACATAAGAACTAGGAAGATCGGTAGGGGAAGAAAGGGATAAAGAAAGGGGGGTAATCAGAATGGGGAATGAAGCGTGAGAGACTATGGACTCTGAGAAACAAACTGAGGGCTTCAGAGGGGAGAGGGGTGGGGGAATGGGATAGACTGGTGATGGGTAGTAAGGAGGGCACATATTGCATGGTGCACTGGGTGTTATACGCAACTAATGAATCATCGAACTTTACATCAGAAACTAGGGATGTACTGTATGGTGACTAACATAATATAATAAAAAATATTAAAATAAAAAAAAACCATGTTTGCTTTTTGTTGTTGAGATGTAGTAGTTCTTTATGCAGGATACTGATCCTTAATGTTTTGCAAATATTTTCTTCCATTTGGTGTACTGCCTTTTTACTGTGTTAGTAACAGTCCTGGATGAACATTTGGTGTTTGCCCCCGAAATCACTGCCAAATTCAATGTCAGGAAGTTTTTCTCCTGTGTTTTCTTCTGAAAGTTTTGTAGTTTTAGTCCTTACATTCCGTTTTTTGATACATTTTAAGCTAATTTTTTTATGAGGAAGAAAACTTCCACTTGGTCTCGGCTAGTGCTCTCCGCTCAGATTTCATCCTGGCCCATTGTGTTGCTTTAGGGCGCAGTGGTTATGTCCCCGCAGACCAGCCACATCTGCTTCAGTTCTGATGAAGTCTGGCTTTATGGCTTTCATTGTGGTCAGGTTGTACTATATTTGTTCACCTGTGTAGGTGGGATGCAAGAGCAGAAAAATTAACATGGAGGGCCCCTTGTGAGGGATAGATGCCAAGGAGAGATTTTTTTTTCCCCTCTCCCTGGTAGGCAGTTCTGAGTTCTCTCATAGGCTTTCCAGGTCATGGCAGGATGGCACCCAGTTGTCCATATGGGTGCCCACATATAGTAGTGGATTACCTTCTTTCCTGTCTTTCATTGTCCTGCAGCTCTGCTCTCTGTGGTCAGATTCCCAAATAAGCTACCCCAGTGCAGGCTTTGCTTCAGGAGATCCCCAATGAGGAGATCAACTGCTCCTTTTTTATTTTTTCTCTCCTCCCCTTTCTCTCACACACACATACCCACCCCTGTACTTGTGCTCACAAGCCTGTGCTTACACACATAGGCACCTGTGCTCAGAAACATACACCTGTGTTTACACAAATGCACCTGTGTTCACATCCACCCACAATATCTGTGCTCACACACGCACACATGAACCTGTGTTCACATACACACACACAGACCTGTACTCACACAAATATACCTGTGCCTACGCACACACAAATACAAACACACCCCTATGCTTCCACATTTACAACCTCCACTCCTGCCACATTAACTACTACAGTGAGTTTGACTCATTTTCAAATCCAGCTCAAGTTGGCCTTCAAATCTAAGGTTCATTATTTAACCCTCCCTTCATTCATCCTCATGTTTTTTTTCTTGTGTGGAGAAGGGATTTAGTGTCTAACCCTCTTTGCATGCTTTTGCTATATGCCAGATATTGCTATAAATATTTTCACAAATGTTTTACTCATTTCTCACTGTAAACCGTAGTAAAATATACCTAGCCACGTTACATGATGGATAAATGGAGTTTAGAGAAGTGACATTTCTGATAGAAGATTGCTCCTGTCTCCTGGCCTTCAGTTTCAGAGAAGGGTCTGAGGGAGGAGAGGTTCCAATTCTACAGGAGGCCTGGTTTAGAGCTGGAGTTTAGGTCAGACCCCAGAATGGTTGCATGGGAGGAATTGCCAAGAAATGGGAAATCTGATTTCTCTGATAGACCATCCAATTTTTCTCAATTCCAGCAGGAATTGTCTGGGAAATCTGGCTTGCTGTGGTCACCTTGCCCCGACTGCAGAAATAGAAGCAGAGCAGAACTGCATGTTGTTCAGGAGAATGGTGACAATGAGTCACATACACCTGGCTACTGCTTGTGGTAAGAGTGGAAATATCACAACAGCAGGCATTCATGGACTAGCAACTTTGCAGGAGGAATTTTCTCCTTGTTTCCTGGAGGATGACGGGCTCAATTTTGGCATTTCACATTAACAACAGATGTTACTACACAGGGCCACAGAATCAGAAACCCATCCAGGAAGGAGCCCAGATCTTAAGCTCCACTTGGGTACAAAAACCCAGTAAGCCATTCAAGCTAATTCAAATACCACATACCCTTGTTGTCAGGGCTGGTCTCACGGGGCCATTGGATGAATTGGGCTACAGTGGCCAGTCAACGCTGGTCCAACTGGGCCATTGGGTGATTTGGGCTGGACCCCTCAATGGTGTGGGGTCCCAGCTGAGACAACTTAGCTGTCAGGCCCACTTCATGTCTCATCTTCCAGAAGCCCAGTCTTGGCTTTTTCTCAGGGCAAGCAGGAGTCCGAGGGCAGTTATTCAATGACACAGCATTGCTTTTGTCACATTCTATTAGCCGAAGAGAATCACAGGAAAGCCAAGGCCAGAGGGGCAGGAATGAGATAGGCTGCAGAGGGCACAGATTCAGGGAAGAGCAGAGAACCACAGCTATATTACTATTATCTAGAAGGATTTACAGGGAATTATAGGAAATTCCAGTGGGTCTTACAGGAACTGGAAACACATCCTCCTTCTCACCCCTTCGTGTCATTCCTGAGGTACCACACTGTCTCACATTGCTGTGTGCTCTTGATGTCTGCTGTGTTTGCATCTCCCTTACCCACCTTCCTCTGTTAGAGCCAACATTTCTACCTCCCTTAGGGAGGTAGAGGTTGATGGTGCTTACTCATCTCCAGTTTGCCCCTCATCAGCTCTAAGTAGACATAGCCTCAGAGAATCTGACTGCCCAAGGCTTCCTTCATTTGATATATATAAAATCTCCTACGTGAAAAAAAATATAAAATATATACATACATGTATTTAATATGATAAATTGGCTCCCAGGATTGTGGAGGCTGAGAAGCCTATGATGTGGAGAATCAGTAGAACCTGTGGTATAAGTTCCAGTCTGAATCTGAAGGCCTGAGAACCTGGAAATAAAGTGTATAAATTCTAGTCGAAGGGCAGGAGATGAATGTCCCAGGTCAGTGCTCAGGTGGAAAGAGAGTGAACTGTCCCTTACTCTGTTTTCTCGCTCTAACCTATGGGATGAGGTCCACCCACCTTGCAGAGAGCCATCTGTTTTACTCAGGCTATTGTCTCAAATGTGAATTTCACTCCAAAACATTCTGGTGGACACATCCAGTAATAATGGTTAACCAAATATCTGAGCATTCTGTGGCCCAGCGAATCTGATAAATAAAAGTAACAATCACTCCAGGTGTTTTACACAAAATAAAATAACATTTCATAAGCCTACCAGTTCTGCAGGGGATGAGTGTGGATGGAAATCTGTAGGATAAGTGGTCAGGGAACCATACCAGACACTTAGAGGCAAACCTGCATGTGCATGTTTTGGCCAGGGCTTATAACCGTCATCATGCAAATAGAAGCAATACCAGGTCATTCCTGTACCTTTGATAGTTTTCACAAGCCATGAAAAGTACTGTCATAAAAATATCTCCTTGGAGTTCCAGTTTTAAAGTTTCAGTTCCGAGAGGATTTAAAATTGTCCACATTTAAGTTTTAGATTTCCAGGTGGTAATTGGATTTTTTAAATTAGTTTTATTTTATTTTATTTTTTTTTTGGTAACCAGCTTCTGTCAGCACCTGCAAAGTCAGATCAGCCTCATGGAGAGGAGGTTGGGGTGAGGTGCTACTGGAATGGTTCCCTGTTGAGAGAAGATGCCACGATTAAAGCTCTACTGGGAAGAAAAATTCACCCTGTTCTGCTTTGGCCATTGTGTTCTGCTCTTAAACATCTCTCTCCTCACCCTGTCCTCTTTGCTTGGCTTTCTCACTCTGAGACTTCTGGAAGATTGTCTGACTGCCTCTGATTTACAGTTCACTAGAAATATGCTCTGTAGTCATTTAAATGCAAAGAAGTCGTGGTGGAGATGGCATCCTCTTGCCTTGGACTGCAGCAGTGGAACCTCGGCCAGACCTGGCTGGGCTCCTGAGGACTCAGAAGAACAATTTCACAGAAACTTGAAGGCTAATATGTTCTGACTTAACTAAACCCTCGAGCTCACAACCGTCAACAGGCTTTCACTGTCCTGTAAAATCCAGTCTTTGCTGATCTAATGGTCTTGTCTTTATTGTGATTTATTTTCATTAGAACCAGAGCCTAGCAGAAAGTTCAAGGCTCCTTCAGACTGTGAGTCCATACAGATAATCAAGAGATGGCAAGGCACTAAGAGCCTCTCTGCCAGCCATGTCCAGAGGGTGAGTGTCTGTCCAGGGGATGAGGTCAGAGCAAGGCAGCAGGCTCCAATCCCTAGAACAGAGAGAGCAAGAATCTTGATGGGATTATTCACTTGGGCATAGGGACTTCCTGATGCTGTAAGTATTTAGGCTCTTTGTACAGCTGTATCACTGCAGCTGAGAAATGAACCAAACTTCTTGAGCTATCCTGAGAGAAAAGTAGAAATCAAAGGTTCCTTGAAATCAATTTCAGCTGTGCATCAGATGCCTTTTCTGGTTTCAGAGGTGGTTGTTGATGTTATGACAGTGGGTCTGCGGTTCCCCATTATCATGTCTTGTGGCTTTAAATTCTAGACACAGCAGAGGAAAAAAGGGCCAGCTTGTATTTAAATAATTTGAGATTCAGAAGAGACTTGTCTTCCCTCTGTCTTGATGTCTAAAATCAGCAAGTGAGCAGTCTTTGGTTAGCTCCCTAGTAAAGCCGTGGGTTTTGAAATTAAAATTAGTCACATTATGCAGGGCCCCAAAAAAATGCACTAGGAACAAATATTGATTTTCCTCATCTTATTTAGCACTGCATATTTGCAGAGTGTTTTACAACCCACCATTAACTAATAGCTGGGGCCTCAGTATGAGAACAGCAGCAATGAGCCCCATTAGTCAGAGAAAATACAGACAAAACCTGCATATCAACTACCCACTCCTGCAGGACGGTCACTTCCTATCTGCCTGAGGGGCTTGTTAACACACCCTCCCCGAGGGCTGATCTCTGCTGTCAAGGTCCCTGTTTGTAAAGAAGAGCTGCTACAGAAAGGGGGCTTCTTAGCAACTCATCTTCCGTGAGAAGGAACTCTCTATTAAGGACGGAATGGAGCTTATATTAATTACAAATGTGCTCATCAATCAGATCTGCTCATATTTTAGGGGTGCCCTTACAACCCCATCTTATTCACAGGCTATATCGTCAAGAGTGACCTCCAATGAGAACTCCCAGCAATTTCCAGGCTGTGTACTCTGCAGCGTAGGAGCATGTTACCCAGGGGATCTCCTCAGATTCTGATCTGCACTCACTCTAGAATTCCTGCCAGCTGGGCATATCTGCAGGAAAGGGGGCAGCACACTTAGGGGATTCCAGGCTTTAGGGGAAATATAAGGTCCCCATGTCACAGAACATCCACAAAGCTGAGGAAGACTATGACAATACCACCCTGTTGCTCTAGGGGTATGTTATGTTTATCAAAGTTCAGCACGGTACTACCCACCCAGGGAGCTCGCGGTCTTTTGTTTGTTTGTTTGCCTTTTGTTTTATGATCTCATCATCTTTAAAAAAAAATTTTTTTTATTATATTATGTTAGTCACCATACAGTACATCTCTGGTTTCTGATGTAAAGTTCGATGATTCATTAGTTGCGTATAACACCCAGTGCACCATGCAGTACGTGCCCTCCTTACTACCCATCACCACTCTATCCCATTCCCCCACCCCCCTCCCCTCTGAAGCCCTCAGTTTGTTTCTCAGACTCCATAGTCTCTCATGCTTCATTCCCCCTTCTGATTACCCCCCCTTTCTTTATCCCTTTCTTCTCCTACCGATCTTCCTAGTTCTTATGTTTCATAGATGAGAGAAACCATATGATAATTGTCTTTCTCTGTTTGACTTATTTCACTTAGCATTATCTCCTCCAGTGCCGTTCATGTTGCAGCAAATGTTGAGAACTCGTTCTTTCTGATAGCTGAGTAATATTCCATTGTATAGATGGACCACACCTTCTTAATCCAGTCATCTGTTGAAGGGCATCTCGGTTCCTTCCACGATTTAGCTATTGTGGACAATGCTGCTATGAACATTGGGGTGCATATGGCCCTTCTCTTCCCTACGTCTGTATCTTTGGGGTCAATACCCAGTAGTGCAATGGCTGGGTCATAGGGTAGCTCAATTTTAACTTTTTAAGGGATCTCCACACTGTTTTCCAGAGTGGCTGTACCAACTTGCATTCCCACCAGCAATGTAGGAGGGATCCCCTTTCTCCACATCCTCTCCAGCAATTGTTGTTTCTTGCCTTGTCAATTTTTGCTATTCTCACTGGCATAAGGTGGTATCTTAGTGTGGTTTTGATTTGAATTTCCCTGATGGCTAATGATTTTGAACATTTTTTCATGTGTCTGTTAGCCATTTGTATGTCATCATTGGAAAAGTGTCTGTTCATATCTTCTGCCCATTTTGTGATTTGTTTATTTGTTTCTCGCGTATTGAGTTTGAGAAGTTCTTTGTAGATCTTGGATACCAGTCTTTTATCTGTAGCGTCATTTGCAAATATATTCTCCCATTCCGTGGGCTGCCTCTTAGTTTTTTTGACTGTTTCCTTGGCTGTGCAGAAGCTTTTTATCTTGATGAAGCCCCACAAGTTCATTTTATCTTTTGTTTCTCTTGTCTTCCGAGGTGTGTCATGAAAAAGGTTGCTTTGGCCGATGTCGTAGAGGTTGCTGCCTATGTTCTCCTCTAGGATTTTGATGGATTCCTGTCTCACATCGAGGTCTTTCATCCATTTGGAGTTTATCTTTGTGTATGGTGTGAGAGAGTGGTCAAGTTTCATTCTTTTGCATGTAGCTGTCCAATTTTCCCAGCACCATTTACTGAAGAGACTGTCTTTTTTCCACCTGATGTTTTTTCCTGCTTTATCAAAGATTAGTTGCCCAAAGAGCCGAGGGTCCATTTCTGGGTCCTCTCTTCTGTTCCATTGGTCTATGTGTCTGTTTTTGTGCCAGTACCATGCTGTCTTTGTGATCACGCTTTGCCGTACAGCTCGAAATCCGGCATTGTGATGCCCCCAGCTTTGTTTTTCCTTTTCAACAGTTCCTTGGCTATTCGGCACCTTTTCTGGTTCCCTACAAATTTCAGGACTTTGTTCCAGTTCTTTGAAAAATGTCATCGGGATTTTGACCGGGATAGCATTGGAGGTCACAGTTTTAAGTCTCACCTTGTGTTATAGGAGCTTCTTCATTCCTGTGATCCAAAATAATTGCCAAAAAAGCACAACAAAAGTGCAAGGAAAGAAGCACAGGCAATGCAGGGGTACATCAAAGAGCCCATGTCACCCTTGTTCTCATCTGGCTGGTCAAAATGATAGGAGGTCACAAAGCACAGTTCCATGAGGTAGACCAGCTCCAGCACCTGCTGAGGGGCCAAGAAGTTCATTCCTGTGGAATGCTGGACACTGTGGGGGCTGAAGCACCCTAGTGTCAGAAGTGGTCCAGGATGAGGGACAAGGAGGGAAATGGTCACTGGGTTTGAGGGCTCTTTGTGATGTGAACCTGCTATAGACAGGAGAATGTGATGGGCAACAGGCACTAAAGAAGTGAGCAGTGCTCTGAGCCAGGTCACCATGTCAGGACCCCTGGAGGATAACGGTCAGCCCCAGGGACAGCAGCACTGGTGACTCAGGCCTAGGGACTGGCGAGAGCAGGTTCATATATCCCAGGACTTCCTTTTAAAAGAAGTGTCTGCCTTCTTAATAAAGTTAATTTTCACAAATTGGATGATCCTCTTGAGCAATTGCAGAAGCTGGCAAATTTCTCTTAATATTTTCATTAATAACAAGGGCAAGCAGACCCTTGGGAAGGGAAACATGACTGTGCCTGCAGAATGCCTTGGGGCTACTGGCCATCACTCTTATACTTCCGTAGGCTATCTTGTCACAGAGGATAAGAAACTGAGGACAAAATGTTCCTTTTCAGATGTCCTGGTGGTCTAACATGTAGCTTTGCATCATTGGTTTGAGTTAAAGATTTTAAAGTTCTCACAGCAGTGGATTTTATGTCTCTCAAGTTGATGCTGTGTCACCCCCAGGGAGTCTCCTCATGGTGGCTCTTCAGTGAGCCTGCCCTGATTGAGGCTTGCTGCGGACCCATCTAAGTTCTCCCAGGCCACTCCTTCCCACTCTCATCACTCAAGTAGAGGTCCAGTTGTTCCTATGGGATTTATCTGACCCATGAACTATAAAGGACACAGTACACTGCCTTTTGTGGCCAGCTGCTTGTCTGGCCTCTCAACAGGGCCATCCCAATGCTCTGCTACCTTTAGCTGGCTCAGAGAGCCACAGAGAGGGTGCTGTGTCTTAAGAATAATACAAGAGGAAGAAGCTAAACTGAGTTGTCATTAACCAAAGTCCGTTGGTGGTATTTACCAGATTTTCAGAATGGATTGTACAGTCTTACTGTCTATTAAAATTAGTAATTTTAACCAAGAGAGTATTTGCATTTTCATTGCCTCCCCAAACCACTGGAACAAAATAATTCACCATTAAGCCTTTTGGTCCTCAGGAAATGTATGCTCATTTTGGCTCAGAGCCTGTGTTCCAGAATGTGGGTGGTGTGTGGCTTCTACCAGGCATAGCTGCATAGGAATCATTTCAGAATTGACATCCTTCCCAGTCAGGGCAGTGCTAGGGCTGTGCTGGGCAGGCTGGGAGCCTGTTAGGAGTGCCCTCACATTAGCAGGACCCTTCAGCATCGAGGGGGCAGAATCTCTAGCTTGCCTGTCTTAGCCAGACCTTCTTTGACATGGGAACAGAAGGATGCACAGGGCTGAGTCAGGTGTGAGCTCAAGGTGGAAACAGACAACAGCAGGTCTGTAGGCTTCATGCCCCAGCCTTAATGCCGGACCAGCAGAAGCATTTCTTTCTAAGACTCAACAAGTTCAAGAAAAAGTCAAACTGTGCATTTAGCTAAACTGTTCCTCTGTGTAAATCCATTGCTGTTTGAAACCTTTTGTGAAGATGATACTAGGGCAAAATATGATCAAATGCTCCGAGCCCTGGATCCAGCACTCCTCCCTCCACCCCCGAAACCCCACCGTGCTCCTCCTTTAGTGAACTTTGGTCTCAGGACTGGAAACTTGGTGGTGTCCTTTAGCAGAGTTTCTGCTCCCAATCCTATTCCACCAGAAACAAAATGCTGAAAACATGCCATCCAGTTCCTACAGCAAGAGTCTCAAACCACCTCCAAGAAGGTGTGCTGGCCCTTGTGCCATGTCTTATTTCTAAAGTTCATGCTTTTGCATGCCATTTGATGATCAGTGAGCCCTTTTGAGTTACTTGCCACAGAGGAAGAAAGTGAAGTAAAAGCGCTGTCAGAATACAACTTATTTATTATTTAATATTAAAAATAAACATTTAATAAATAACATTTATTGTTCTATTTTATTTAGAGGGGGAACAAAGACCCATTAGGCCTTATAGCCACAAAGTCTGGCAATGGGCAGATTGAACAAGCTTTCTGGCTTTCCCCATGAGATTTAATCTTTTGCTTCTGAATGTATAAAATCCTTAGAAATCATTACCTGTGGTTTTACTGAATCTGCAGAAATGAACTGCCAACTCACATAATGACATTTTCTGGGTGCTTGGGTAACCAGGTTCCCTGAAATAGGAAGAATCACAGATTCTCTGTGAGCCAGTTTCTACTTTAAATAAATCCCACAGCAGTGAGTTTTGCAATGTTTATAAATTAGGGCATCCATGCTCTGCAGGTCAGCAGGGGGTGGCCCACGATGCTCTGAGGGGAGCTGTGTTCTTTTTTTTTTATAATAATATTTCTTTATTATGTTATGTTAGTCACCATACAGTACATCCTTGGTTTTTGATGTAAAGTTCCATGATTCATTACTTGCATATAACACCCAGTGCACCATGCAATACGTGCCCTCCTTGCTACCCATCACCAGCTGTGTTCTTATATGTGTTCTGAGGTATTCTTAAAAAACAGATAATCTTACCCCATGGGGATGTGAATGCTCAAGAAGATGATATAGGACATAATTTTTTTTTCTACAGAAAGCCTACTAACATCTCCTAGGATAACAGTATCTGCAGGAGCAGAACCTAAGGTGGGTGGGCCTGACCCATGGCACCGCTCTTGCCAAACAGACCCTTAAAGAGAATACCGAGGGGGAGGATTGTGGTCCTGGATGCTGTAAACATCTCCTCTAAACTATTCTCTCCTCATCTAAGAGTCCACAGGGCTCCCCTTTGTCTATTGCTCTGGGAGAGGGGTTGGGCTAGGAAAGGGGTACCATGGTCTCCAACTTTGTGACTGGCTGGTAATATCCTACTCACATCCTTTCCTTTTCTATATCTCCAGGAAACAGATATGAATTCCATACCTCACCTTCCATCTGCTGTAAGCTCTCTGACCAAACTGACCATCAACACTGAGAAACAGTTTGACCAACAATTTGACCAACAGCTCACAGACATCGCAATTCCTCGATTTCATCTAATATCCAGAGGGATGATTGTCATTCACTGCACACACTAGGTAACAACGTAACAGATGGTATGTAAGTAAAGACATGTTCATAGTTCACGGGGAGTGTGGAGAGGGTGGGTTCTTTCCAAGACCCCAAAGATGGTATTTTGTGACCTGTTGAAAGTGGAAACCCATCGTTCTTGGAGATGGTCATGGCAGAGCTACAGATCACCCCCTCAATATCCATTCTCCACTTTTTCCATGGTATTAAACTTGTAGCTAACACAAAGCCACAGAATGAAGTCTATATTCCCCAGTCTCCCTTGTAGTTAGGGGTGGCCATATGACATGAAAGCACAGACATGATGTGGAAGTACCCAGAACCTTCCTCAAGGTATAGTAGGTGTGCTCCTTTGTGTTCTTCTACTGTGTTCCTTCCTCCACTCATCCTGCTGCCTGGAAAATAGAAGCACCAACATAAACCATAAGCTTGAGGCCATTCACAACTGAGAAACAGGATAGGAAAGCCTGGGTCATTGACAACATGGAATGCCATACCCCCTGTGAGCATCTGGGTGTTACTGTACCAATGGAATAAATGTATGTCTTGTTTAAGCCTCTGATAAATTGGGGTTTCTACCCCTTGTAGCTGAACCCAATCCTAACTGATTCAGTCTACTTTCTATTTGGAGAAGCTGGGCTCCCACATCTTGTGGGAGGAAGTGGCTAAAATCTCCGTCTCTGGAGTTAGGCTGGCTGCCCCAGGGTTGCAGCATGGCATGTGGAATGTGGCACGTGGCGTGTTGTGGGAGGATAGGCAGGCATTGGTGCCAGAAGACCTTGTTTCAAAGCTAGTTCTTTCACTCCCCATCTCCCAGTCTCTTAGAGCCTTGGTCTTCATATTTCTGAGAGAGGAGGATACATCACAAAGTGTCCAGCACCCTGACTGGAACTTCTGGGACACTCAGTGGTTTGGGTTGTGTTGGAGAAACAGACTACATGTGTCTTTATCAGGTCCCTTTTCTGACTCTTTGGGGTGGTCTCTCAGCCTCAGACACTCCTCCCCTCACCTGTGATGGGCCCACTGGACATGTAAATGATAGACAGGCAGCCAGTGGGAGACCCAGGGTTTATTTCTGACAGGGAGGTCCATGGTGGATTGCTGACCCAGTGTGCATAGAGAGAAGGGAAGGTGCATTGTAGGAGTGACAGTGTTTTCTCCCAGGTGTTCTCCATCAGTGCTCATTCATAGTTCACCTGAATGATGTGGCAGTTTTGCCTTATTTAAAGGAAAAGTAGCCTTCACTTTGCTGTTTTGGGTCTATATATAGTGTCACATTTTTTGGTTAAAACTCAGAAGATTGGTTTTCAAATTGGTAATGTGTGGGGTTGACAAATTATGTGAGAATTGGATAAGTGGTCTCTCATAAGAGACAAATCTTAATAATAGTTGACAATAGGGCTGTCTACAGGTACCTATTAGCTATAGCCTATTAGAAGACACACAGCAGCCTCCTATTATTATACTCTTATATAAGTTATTTCACGGTGGTTAGCAGTGCAGCAGTCAGTAACACCAATGTGTCAAAACCCTGCTTTACCTTAAACTAAAAACGTCTCCTTGTTGCTTCAGTTTTCCTCATAAAGAATCTATTTTGTTGTTGATAGAGTCATCCTGCTTGGGTCTCTGTGGATGATAGATCAGAATATGGTGCCCCTGACCTCCAAGCAGGTAAGCCGATGCTTAATGTTGCTCATTATGAAATGTCAGGAGCAAAAGACAGTTGACTCCAAAATGCAGAAAGATGGCTCTGGGAAAACTTGATGTCCCAGGGACCAGAAGCCTGACAGTCAATACATCATTTTTCCTGGCTGAAATGAATTGACTCTGTCCCGAGCAAACTAAATGCAATCAGGATCTTGACTGGAATCATAAATTGTATTTAAATTACAGTTAGCAGGGAACTGAGGCTAGAAACCAGTGCAGACAAGTTTGCAGAGATACACGACTGAGTGATTTCCCATTTTCTTAGAATCCTAAAGTCTATTATTATTTGGGGAATTACTCTGATAAACACCTGCCTATCAAAAAAGTGTGTCTCAGGGAGGAAGAATGTCTTTTTGGTGGTCATATTTAGTTAAACTGGAGTGTATTAAATACTGTCCAAAAGCCAGGAAGCATCAAGACTCATTTTTTTTTTTGGGTGGGGTGTCAGTTGTTGAGTGAAGAAAATGTCAACATTGGTGAACTATTAAGCCAGCAAATGCCTAGCTGTGAGTTATACATGGATTAATTTGCTCCTTCAGTGGGAGCAATGTGAGAGAATGTGTCCTACATTCTCACTCTGTCCATCTTTCTTGGAAAGTCTACTTTTGAGTGGGAACAGGTTCTTTGCTAATTAGATGTTTCCAAATATGCCAGCCCTCAGAAAGACAATATCTCAAAAGCAGTTCTTTGCAATGGGAGCCTCTCCTGATAATCTCAGAGACGGAGAAGCAGTGATTCATGTGAAAGTGATGTCTGTCATGAGTAAGATCTTTGGGGCACAAATCCTTAGAAGACTATGGATTAGAAATATGTTAGCAAGAAGCCCAGGTTATGGATGTAGGGAGATCAAGCCCTCCCAGTGTGGGCGGGTTGCTAAGTACCTATTCTGTGGCAGGGTTTTGTTCTAGAATAGGCTCTACCATTCTGACCGAAAAAAGCCAAAAAACAAAACAAAACAAACAAAAAACCTTAAAAAAGCCACTCTTTTTAGTCAGACAGACATCTTTTATTTTATTTTTTATTTTTTTTTCATTTTTTCAGACAGACATCTTTTAAATAAAGTTTGCTACGTGAAAATATAAACTATGAAAGAGACATAATAGGACAGGGTAAAAGAAATGATCAAGGTAAAAGCATATTGTAAAAAGACAATAAGAAATAAGCTAGAAGATCTGAGTTCCAAACCTTGGGGGAAAAGGGAGAAACACAGTATAATGAAACAGTGAAGCCAATAAATCATTAGCTGAACCAGTCGAAGAAAAAACGAAGAATGGACAAATACGAAATAAAATTAGAAATTCAAAGGCTATATTCTTAAAGAAATGAAAGACCTTTTAAAAAATATGCTTAACTTTAAACATGAAAGCACCACCCCCAACAAAAAAGCTGAGGAATGAAAAATGTCTATTAAATTACTAAAGTTAATGCAAAAATAAATATAAATACTAAATATACAAGGAAGAAAAGAAAAAATGATTTCAAATAATTAACTTACAGTAGGAACAGGAATGTAAGAATCGCAAGAGTCTGTGGTGTTTGGACCACACTACGCTCCTTTCTGCATTTTCCCAGCTTATCATGAAGACGGTTAATTTGGGGACAGCATAGACAAAAATACAGGACTCCTCCTGCCCCTGCTCCAAGACTAGAGCTTCAGTATCTTCCTTGGAGGGACAGGCAAACAGCACTTCACACCCCCATTACCTCATGCTGTGGCAAGTCTATTTCAGGCAGTCATGACCAAGGGCTCCCTTTGCATAGCCACTTCTGTGGCAGACCAGAGTTTGCTTGTGGGGCACACAGGGACCATTGAGCTGAGAGTATCAGAGGCTCATCTCTCTGCCTAGTGCTTTGTTCCTAAAACATGAGTATCATCCCCAGCAAAGTTTTAACTCAAGAGGAGAGACAGCCCATTAAAAATGGAGACCTTCATAGTCCTTCCAAAATGGAATTCACTTCACTTAGAAGAGAGCATAGGGAAGTTCAAGCTTAAGAGTTGTCTAAAAATAATGGAGGTTTTAGTGGTAAGCTATTAAGGGGAAACTGGTAGCTGTATGTGAGTAAAACCCAAGCCATAGCCTAGCTAGGAGCTTACCAGAGGGAACCATGGAAAAATACAGCTAAGAAGAATGCTTTGGGTCTGAACAAACCTCAAAGCCTGGCATCAAAGACCACTGAAAAGGGGGCAAATGTAATTGGATCAGACCGAAGAACAATCAATGCTCCAAGACAATTTAGAAAAGAGTAGCGGAGTTCAACATCGCTCAGCATCAGGAAAATGCAAATCAAAACCACAATCAGATACCACCTCACACTGGTCAGAATGGCTAAAATGAACAACTCAGGAAACAACAGATGTTGGCAAGGATGCAGAGAAAGGGGAAACCTTTTACACTGTTAGTGGGAATGCAAACTGATGCAGTCACTCTGGAAAACAGTAAGGAATTTCCACAAAAAGTTAAAAATAGAACTACCCCATAACCCAACAATTGCCCTATTAGATATTTATCCAAAGAATACAAACATAGTGATTCCAAGGGGCACATGCACCCCAATGTAAACAGCAGCAATGTCCACAGTAGCTAAAATATGGAAAGAGCCCAGATGTCTATCAACAGATGAATGGATAAAGAAGATGTGGTATATATAAAAGCAATCAACACATTCAATGCAATTCCTATCAACATACCATCTATATTTTTCAAAGAGCTGGAATAAACAAACCTAAAATTTGTATGGAACCAGAAAAGACCCCAAATCACTCAAGGAATATTGAAAAAGAAAACCAAAGCTGGTGGCATCACAATTCCAGATTTCAAGCTGTATTACAAAGTTGTAATCATACAAATTCATACCAAGACAGTATGGTGCTGGCACAAAAACAGACACATAGATCAATGGAACAGAACAGAGACCCGAGAAATGGGCCCTCAACTTTATGGTCAAGCAATCTTTGACAAAGCAGGAAAGAATATCCAATGGAAAAAAGACAGTGTCCTCAACAAACGGTGTTGGGAAAATTAGACAGTCACATGCAGAACAAGGAAACTGGACCACTTTCTTACACCATACACAAAAATAAAATCAAAATGGATGAAAGACCTAAATGCGAGAGAGGAATCCATCAAAATCCCAGAGGAGAACACAGGCAGAAACCTCTTTGACCTTGGCTGCAGCAACTTCTTGCTAGACACATCTCCAAGACAAGAGAAAAAAAAAGCAAAAATGAACTATTGGGACCTCATCAAAATAAAAAGCTTTTGCACAGCAAAGGAAACAGTCAACAAAATTAAAAGCAACCTATGAAATGGGACGAGATATTTGGAAAGATCTTATCAGGTAAAGGGCTTGTATCCAAATCTATAAAGAACTTATCAAACTCTCTTTGTTGAGAGTTCCTCCTCCTACTCATTCTGTCAAGGGATGGTTGAGTGAATGAACAGAGTCCAAAATATCAACCACGACCCAAGCAAAATTCACACTATAAAAAATCCGAAGTGGTCAGAAGCTACCACAGATATGAAAACAAAGCGAAGATGATCCAAAACAATAAAAAAAGTGGGCGGGGTGGGGGGACTATAATCTCTCAGGGTGGACAAAACAGGGTGATCTGCCTGTTCCTGATTGATTTTTGGTCTTTGTGTTAGAAGACACTATATCCCAAAGCTGCAAAGAAATCAGAATCAATCAATCAATCAATCTATCTATCTATCTAATCTATCATCTATCTATCTATCTATCTATCTATCTATCTATCTATCTATCATCTATCTATATCTATATCTATCTATATCTATATATATATCAGGATAAAATTGAATAGAATGAAAAACAGACTAGTATGGATTTAAATCTATAAAATGTAGATGTGAAAAAATAGAAGTTAAAAAGCGACTTAAAAACAAGTTAGAAAATAAGAATGTATTTGAAATGGGAACACGATTTAAAAAAAAAGAAAAAAGAAAAGAAATAAAAAGAAATGTAAAATTTTAGCCTGAAGTATAAACGAGTCATGAGGGAACACCTAGAGCTCAATATATTATTTTCACCTGGTGCTGGAGTTTTAGAGTCCTGTGGGAAATAAGTTTGTCACTCCCCAGTTCTTCCAGTCTGTCTTCTGGGGGAGGGGCCTGATGCTTGGCTTCTCAGGTGTCTTTGCCTGGCTGGAGTTTCACCACCCCTTGTCAGGAGGATGGGCTTAATGTAAGCTGGTCATCTGTGTGGCTTTTGTTCCCTGGGGGCTTTCCGCACCTCTTTACAGAAGGGTTAGAGGAAATATGGTCCTGTGGGAATTTCTGGCCCAGAGATGCAAGGTCCCCTTTCTTCAATAAACCCTCCAGGTCAAACCATCTCCAGTTGTGCGTGTACCAAACTCCACAGACTCACGCTATTCGCTATTCGCACCCGATGACACTCTCCCAGGGGACTTCTGCGGACCTGCAAGCATCTCTGTGCTTTGTGCCTTTGCAGTTGTGAGTGGCTGTGGGCTTGTGCATGCACCCTCTTTCACTGCTCCCAGGTCACAGTTGGGTGAGCCCCAGTGTCCTTTTGGGGTCCACACCGCCCTGAGAGCTGTTGCCCTATCATGGGCTCAAGCTGTTTCATATTTCCCCAGAGATGTTAAACATACCTCACCTTCTAGTCCTTTTCAGGGTGCTCAGGCAGAGAGCGGTGTCCCTACCAGCCTGGCTCATGGTTCATGGTGGCCAGAGCTGAGAGTCCCTTCTGGGCTCGCTGACGGTAACCAGACTCCCCACTCCACTGCTTGGGCACTCTATTGGTTCAGGCTCCCCTCTTCTTTCTGAGTCTCCTGGGATCCTGAGACCATAATGATCCACCTAGAATTCTGCCATATTCATTCAGAAAGGGATGTCTCTCCCTGGAGCAGATTTCTAAGGGTCCGGATTTTGCACTCTGGTGCTATATCCCTTTCCGGTGGCCAGCTTATGGAGGCTCCCTCTCCCCTCCATTTGTCTTCTGCTATTCCTCTCTAAGATTCAAGGTTTTGCATCTCCTACCTTGCAAAAAGCAGTCATTTTTCTGCTTGTAGAGATCTAGATAAATTTTCTTACATCTCAGGTTGAATTCATGAGTGTTCAGAACGGTTTGATAGTATCCAGCTAAATTTGAGGGACTAGATGAAACAAGGACCCCTACTCTGCCACCATCTTGCCCTTCCTCTGAATATTGAAAAAATTCTTAACAAAATACTAGCAAACTGAATCTTGCCACATATAAAAAAGGTCATACCACAATGACCAAGTGGTATTTATTCCAGGAAGGCAAGTTTAGTTTAACATCCAAAAATGAATTAATGTTTTTTATCGTTCTGTATTTGTCAGCATTCTCCAGGAAATAGAACCAAGAGGATGTATATATACATAAAGAAAGAAATTTATCAGAAGGAACCGGCTTGCGTGCTTTTGGAAGCTGGTAAGTTTAAAATCTTCAGTGTGGCCCAGAAGGCTCCGGACCCAGGAGAACCAATGGCCCAAATGGAATCTGAAGACATTCTGCTTGAGAATTCCCTCTTGCTTGAAGAGGATGGTCTTTCTGTCCTATTCAGGCCTTCAATTAACTAGATGAGACCTACCCACATTACAAACAGTATATAAAAATTCACTGATTTAAATATTAATTTCATACAATAACACCCTTCATGCTGATACATAAAATTAACCATCATAGATCCAACCCTAGTCAACTTAGCACCCATATGCATCTCCTTAAACCATACTTAATCTCCAGTAAAAACAACCACAAGATCGTACTTCCACATAACATGATACATCTATCCTGCATACAACCTTCCCCCAGAAGAAGATGCAGTCCTTGGATGATATTTATTAATTTCCTTGATATCCTATAACATAGATTCTATAAAGTAAATGAGACTTAAATACTATGATATAGTCAATACATGTTATATATGTAAGGGAATGAGAAGGAAGAAAAAGATCCTTAATTTACACATGCACACACATACATGCACACATGGTATTTTATTATTATATTAACAACATAAGAAAAATCACTCATGATAATTACAGTCTTTATTTCTATAACTGGGTATATGATTATAGCTGGTATTTATAGCTACATTTTACCACTACCCATTTAATATCCCCTTTGCCTTTAATGAGAACCTCAGCTGGTTGTGATTCCTTAAGTGGTGAAGTAACCCAAACATTTGTTCCTGAAAGAATTAGTTTTAATCACAGGGCATGGTGATACTAGGAGACACACTAAATGATCTCCTGTATTCCAGACATACTCATCCTTACTGCCATTATAAAACAGCAGCCTCATTTCTTCTTGGTAGTAAAGACCAACCACCCCAACCAGATCAGTATCTCTCTTCTTTGTCTGTTATTTATTAGCTGGGTGGCAGTCTTACCTTCCAGTTCAATGGAATTGGTGTTTCTTCTGGTGGAAGTATTCCTCTCTTTGGAACTAAGACCTCTAGACAAGCAGAGCATAAGGGTCTAGGAATAGAAAGCAAATATTGTGCTAGTGATTCTCTAAGGGTAATAGTAAGTGGTGTCATGCCCATTTCCATCCCTTGATTCCTGGACCTATGATTCCTGGCAATGGGAGAAACAGCACCATATACTGGATGCTGATTCAGAGCATATCCAGATTCCTGGAGAACTTTGCCCTAGCCCAGTACTGCCAACTGGCTGATGCTATAAGTGAGTCTTAAAAAGGCCATTCTATCATTCTACCAAACTAGCAGCTTAGGGAATGTGGTAAAACCATGAATTCCATAATCATGGTCTCATTGACATACTTCATTTGTATTCCTTGATCAGATGCAATGCTGTGTGAAATACCATGAAGGTGGATAAAGCATTCTGTAAGTATACAGATGGTAGTTTTGGCAAAAGCACTGCATGCAGAGAAGGCAAATCCATAACCAGAATTGTGTCTATTCCAGTAAGAAAAAAACCCTGTCTCTTCCATGATGGAAGTGGTCCAATGTAATCAACCTGCCACCAGGTAGCTGGCTGATTACCCCAGAGAATGGTGCCATATCAGGGGTTCATCATTTGTGTCCGCTGCTGGCATATTAGGTACTCAACCATGGCATTAGCCAGGTCAGCCTTGGTGAATGGAAATCCATGTTGTTGAGCCCATGCATAACCTCTATCCCTGCCACCTTGGTTACGTCCATTATGAGCCTCCTGGACAATGCCAGGGGTAGCTGGGGAAAGAGGCTGGCTGGTATCTAAAGAAAAGGTCGTCCTACCCACTTGATTATTAAATTCTTCTGCTGAGGTCATCTATAATGAGGATTCACATGGGGGCACAGATATCTTCACAGTTTATGCCCGTTCAGAGAGGTCTATCCACATACCTCTTGCCCAGATTTTCTTGTTACCAATTTTCCAATCATGTTCCTTCCAAGTACCCTGCCATCTGCCAAACCACTGGCCACAACCTGTGAATCATGATATGATCAGATGCCTGGTATTTTTTCTTCAGAACAAAGTGAACAACCAGGTGTGCTGCCTGAAATTCTACTGACTGGAAGTATTTCCCTGCACCACTGTCCTTCAGGGATGTCCCAGAAAGAGGCTGTAGTAGGTGGAGGCTGTATATCATACAGTCTGCATCTATAAAACAGGCCTGAGGCTTTTGTTTTGTTTTGTTTTGTTTTGTTTTTCCTCTATCAACTGATCATAGGGAACACCCAAGAGGTGCAGACTGGGGGAAAAAAAAGGCAAAGTAATAAGGAAAGGGGTCATGGACATTTGGGTCATTCTTCATGTAACTTACTTGTGCCTTCATGGCTTGCTTAGTCCCAATCATGTATATATCATTTCCATTTGATGATGGAGTGCTGCTGTGCCCACCCAACTTTATGACTTGGTGGATCAGATTACACCCAGTTCATGATGGACTGCTCAGTTTGCATGGTAACTTGGTGGCCTATGGCTAAGTATTTAGTCTCTAGTAAGGCCTGATAGCAGGCCATGAACTGTTTCTCAAAAGGGAAGTAATCATTTGCAGAGAGTGTCAGGGATTTGCTCCAGAATGTTAGGGGCCTTTTCCATGAGTTACCTGTAGAGGGCCTGTCAAAGGCTCCAAATAGCGTCCCTATCTGCTGCTGACACTTCAAGCACCAGTGGATCTGTGGGGTCATATGGCACAAGCAGAAGAGCAGCTTGCATGGCAGCCTAGACCTTTTTCAGAGCCTTCTGTTTTTCTGCCCTCCACCCCCAAAATGAATAGCTTTTTTTCAAGCAGCTTTGTCCTATAAATGGGACAAAGTAACACACTCAAATGAAGAATGTGTTGCCTCCAAAATCCAAAGTGACCCACTAGGTATTGTGCTTCTTTTTTGCTTGAAGGAGAGGCAGATGTCATAACTTATTTTTCACCTTAGAAGGGAGATCTCAACATGACCCAAATCTCTGGGCTCATAGAAATTTCACTCAGACAGAAAACTCTGAATTTTTGTCAGATTTATTTCCCAACCCCTGACACTTAAATATCTTACCAGAAGTCTAGAGTAGTTGTTACTTCTTGCTCACTAGGCTCAATCAGCATAATGTTATCAGTAATACAGACTTCTAGCTCACTAGGTCCAATCAGCATAATGTCATCAGTGTAACAGGCCAGTGTGATACCTTGTGGAAGGGAAAGGCAATCAAGATCTTACAAACTAAATTATGGAAAAGAGCTGAAGAGTTGCTATTCCCCCAAGGTAGGACAGTGATGGTGTATTGCTGGCCTTGCGAATTGAAAGCAAACTGCTTCTAGTGGTTGCTATTAACAAGGATGGAGAATACATCTCTGCCCAGATGTATACCAGGTACCAGAGAATATGTTAATTTACTCAAGCAATAAAACTACATCTGGTTATCAGCTGCCATTGAAGTCACCAACTGACTGATCTTCAAATAATCCATTGTCATTCTTCAAGGTCCATCTCTCTTCTTTACAGACAAAATAGGCGAGTCAAATGGGGATGTAGTAGGAATCAACACTTCTCCATTGTTCAAATACTCGATGATGGCGCTAATCTTTGAAATCCTCCAGGAATGTGGCACTGCTTGGAGTTGACTATTTTCCTAAGTAGAGGCAGCTCTAGTGACTTCCACTTGGCATTTCCCACAATAATACTCTTTACTCCATAGGTCAGGGTACAAATGTAGATTCTGCCAGCTACTGAGCATATTTATTCCAATTATGCATTCCAGAACTGAAAAAATAACCACAGGATGGACTCAGAGACCCATTGAAAACATAATGACATATACGTGAATTAAGATTCCATTGATCATCTGACTTCCATAAATCTCTACTCTGACAGGTGGACCATGTGACATTTGGCATTTCCTGAAATTAGTTTCAGTTCAGAGTCAGTGTCCTGTAGTCCCAGAATGGTCTTATTATTTCCTTTTCCTCAAGTCACAGTTATTCTAATAAAAGGCCGCAGTCCCTTTTGGGGAGTCTAGAAGAGAGATTAACAATATATATTTCTGAAAGGGTACCAGAGTCCTTCCTCAAGGGAACCTGGCCTCACCTTATTTCAAGAGCTCTAGATGTGTAAAGTGGCTCAAATTTGCGAATTGATTGAGGGGCCATGCCTATCTGTTTTGATGATTCAGGCTCAGCTTTTGCTTATGTGACCTAGGCTAGTTCTGCATGTATAAGTCAAGTAAGAATTTAGTAGGTTTCTTATGTAGGTCACATCACCTGCTAATCAAATCCATCGGTTTGCATGGGTCAGACAATTCCGTTGCTGTTTTGACACTGCTGGCCATTATGGTGACCACATCTGCCTTGCTATGGGCAAGAGTGCTCCCACTTAGCCTCTGCCACCCCACAACCCTGTTATTCTCATTTCATGTACGTTTCCCAATATAGTGGGCACAGCTCCCATCATCAGCTCTGGCCTACAGTGAAGAGCAATCACAGAGCTCTTCAAGTATGCTAGGGCTCCCCACATTAATTCATTTTCATGATCCTGGTGAAATGTCTCTTCTAGACTTTTCCAGTGTGGGTGAATAGATCTTCAGTGACAAATTCAGCCTGAATTCGAATCTCCCTAAGGCTTTAAATTCATTCCTCTACAGTAAACAAAGGGAGGTCTGGCATTTTACCTCACTCACTATGGGTCACCTTTTGGTTCATGTTTCAGCCAGACAACCAAACTGTGAACGCCCTTTCTAACTCCTTGAGCCGCAATATTAAATGTAGACTCTTCATTTAGTGGACCTATTTCCAACAAGCCCGACCCAGCTTTGTTTCTTCCACCATTATCCACACATCCACTCCCACACATATTCCATGGATTTCTATATGTATAAGTTAGAAAATTCCAGCTTTTGGAGTATACTATACTTTTGGAGTATAGTGCATTTCATGGACCACAGTCTGTACCTTATCTTTGGGGGGCTGCTGGAACTTGAGACTAGTATAGTCTAGAAGAAAAGAGTGCTGGTAGGGGTGGGTCCTGAAGAGAACAAGCATTGCCTTGCAAGGCAACTGCCTCAAGGTTGGCCATTTCAGGGTTACTTTCCTCAGATGGGGATGGAGAGACTGCTTTTACTGGGGGTGGAGAGGCTGCTTCTATTGGCAAAGAAGATTCATCAGAATTTAGGGAATCAAGAGTGCCTGGATGGCTCAGTCAGTTTAGTGTCTGGCTCTTGATTTCAGCTCAGGTCATGATCTCAGGGTGGTAAGATCAAGCCCCACACTGAGTTCCATGCTCAGGATGTAGTCTGCTCAAGATTGTGTGTGTCTCTCTCTCTCTCTCGTTCCGTCTCCCTCTGCCCCTCCCCATGATCGCTCTCTCTCTAAAAATAAATAAATAAAATATTTTAAAAAGCAAAATAAAATAAATTTTATTTTATTTATTTCTTTAATTTTTATTTTGTTATATTTGTCACCATACAGTACATCCCCAGTTTTTTTTTTTTTTTAGATTTTATTTATTTATTTGACAGAGAGAGACAGCCAGCAAAAGAGGGAACACAAGCAGGGGGAGTGGGAGAGGAAGAAGCAGGCTCCTAATGGAGGAGCCTGATGTGGGGCTAGATCCCAGAATGCTGGGATCACGCCCTGAGCTGAAGGCAGATGCTTAACAACTGAGCTACCCAGGCGCCCCACATCCCCAGTTTTTGATGCAATGTTCTATGATTCATTATTTGCGTATAACACCCAGTGCACCATGAGATATGTGCCCTCCTTAATACCCATCACCGGACTACCCCAATGCCCCACCCCCCTCCGCTCTGAAGCCCTCAGTGTGTTTCCCAGAGTCCAAAGTCACTCATGGTTTATTCCCTCTTCTGTATACCCCCCCTTCATTCTTCCCTTTCTTTTCCTACCGATCTTCCTACTTCTTATGTTCCATAAATGAGTGAAACCATATGATAACTGTCTTTCTCTGCTTGACTTATTTCACTTAGCAATTTTTAAAAGAATTTAAAGGATCAGTGTCCCCAGCTTCATCTGAGTCTTCCCACACATCCCCATTCCAACTTTCAGGATCCTGTTCCTTCCCAATCAATGTTGTCACTTTAACGATAGACACTGTGAAGCTAGAAATTCAGTCTGTGTCATAAGTCAGCCATTGACGGGATAGATTTGGGGTTTTATTTTCAGCAATCTCAGCCCTTCAGCTACAGAAGATAAGTGCCTCTTTCAGGGAAAACGTGTTTGAGCTTGAAATTTTAAAACCCTGACTTCACCTGTTACTTTTCCCACTTTGTCCAGTGACATTAGGAGCAACCAGCCAATGTCACCACACTAGTTAGTTTGATAAAAGTGTTCAAAAGTATCATATACACAGTCGTTCAGTATCTAATATTTTGCACACTGTATTGCCAGATCACCCCATGTACTATCAGTAATCTCTTTATTACTGAAAATCAAGTCATTAGGGGCCCTGGACAGCATGTCAGCACTATGGCTGGGAGCTATTTGAAACAGATAAAGCAGGGGCACTTACAGATAAAGTAAGGGCACTTACCACTTACCACTTAGTGGTAGAGCATATGACTCTTGATCTCAAGGTCATGAGTTCAAGCCCCACATTTGGTGTGAAGCTTGTTTTTTGTTTTTTGTTTTTTTTTGTTTTAGAAAACAAACAGGTAAATCACCAAAAAAAGCATAATATTTAAAAGCCATGTGTTAAAAAGATACAAACAGGACACTTGTTTACAGTATGAAGGCTGAAACAAGATGGCAGAGCACCGTCTTGTCTGGCCTCAGTTGGTAATGTGTGCATCAGGTAATTCAAGTCTTTTGCTTCTCTGTACATGTCTGTGAATAGTTGCAAAAGCACTGTGAGAATGAATTTTGGGGTTACAGATAATTTTATCAAGCTGACAAATTTAAAAATACAAAATCCATGAATAATGAGAATTGACTGTATCAGATATAGGTCTATTATCCAGAATATGTAAAGAAATCTTACAGCTTAATAATAAAGAGGACATATAATGAATTCAAGTGGGAAAAGGATCTACATAGATATTTCTCCCAAAAAGATATACAAATAGCCAAGAAGCACATGAAATAATACTTAATAACATTAGCCTTAAAGAAAATGCAAATCAAAGCCATGCAATATTACTTTTTACCCACTAGAATGGCTAAAATTAAAAAAAAAAAGATGAACAATAACAAGTGTTGACAAGACTGAGAAGAAACTAGGACCTTTATTTATTTATTTATTTATTTATTTATTTATTTAATTTTGTTTTTAATTTTAATTCCAGTATAGTTAACATACAGTGTTGTATTAGTTAGCTTTTTTTCCTTTGCTCTTTTGTTTTATTTCTTAAATCCCACATATGAGTGAAATCATATGGTATTTGTCTTTCTCTGATTGTCTTATTTCACATAGCATTGTACTTTTTAGCTCTTTGCATGTTGCAAATGGCAAGATTTCATATATATATGAAAAATGATAACGATATATATATCATTATCCATCGATAAACCAACGAAACAGAAAATTTGCCATGACATTTTTTTAAATTAGTGTTCCCCTGAAACATTTAAAGGAGGCTTTTATTTGTAACCTAATTTACAAAGGATACTGCAGGAAGACAACCATCCATGCATTCTTTTTACAGGATTACACACACACTCAGCAGAATTATTTTTCTTTCTAGCCTTTCTAATATAATCACCAAGAAATCTGCTGGTGCATGCAATTATTTATCATTTTTAACTTTACTACAAAGTAAGTGTCCCTTAAGAGGTAGAATTTCTCAGTTATCTCCAGAATGAATGAGAAGCCTGTTATTTTATAAGCTCAAAAGCCCACCATCAAGGTAATTTCTGTTTGATTTCTGCAAGGGGACTTCCTCATTGCCCATGAGAATTGAAGTCTCAAGGTAATTGCTGGTCCTGAGGCCATGCTGGGAGCAAGTGCCTCCCTCTGTCTCCCTCTGTCTCCTGGTGGGATGGCAATGCTGCTCTTCTGGCTTGGTCCTGCCCTGGTGGGGACTGCAGGACATTTGGACATCTGTGCTTCATTCTCTCTCCTGTTGAGCGGATAGTGTGTCTCCATTGCCTCTCTGAACTCTGTATTACTTACCTGCAAGCTAGAGATCCTGACTGTGGGATCCCTCACTGGTTGAACTGGTAAAGCACGAGTGAGTTTTTAGGACAGTGAAACACTTTGGTTTGATATAGTAATGGTGGATACATAACACTATGCATTTATCAAAATCCATAGAACTTTATAACACATACACTGGAACTTAATGTATGCAAATTAAAACAAATTATTTGGGAGGTTGTGAGAATCCTAAGATGGAATGCAGCTGTGACAAAAAAAAATGTAAATATTACAAATGTATAAAACAACCTCACTGAAGGGTGTGGTGGTAAGAGGTGCTGAACTAAACAACTTTGGAAATTAGTGGAGTTTATAAGATAAAGGTAAAGGAACTATAAACATAAGCACTCTAGTTGATGAAATTGTTTCCCATGGGAGTATAGGTTAACACTTCTCATTCTGCTGTACATGTGCTCTGGGATTGAGCAATTAAGTTAAATGGTGGAAGCCAGTTTCTCACTGTTGGAGTGGGAGATACAGATAATGAAGGGACGGAGACAAGAATGACCCATGCAGTAATGGATTCAGGTGAAAACATCAGTATGAACTCATATTTAGCTTAGTAGAGATATAGATAGTTGCATATAAAAAGTTTATAAATATGTGTATATACGTGGGTTAACATACACGTGTATGTCTTTGTTCTGCTAGCTGAGGTAGTTTGGAAGAAACCACACAGCAGCAATGAGCATACTTAAGACTCACATCTTGGCCTCAAATATAGGCATAGCTCATTTTACTGTGCTTTGCTTTATTTCACTTTGCAGATATGGCATTTTTTACAAAATGAAGTTTTGTGGAGACCTTGCACCAAGCAAGTCTATCAGCACCATTTTCCCAACATTTGCTCTCTTTGTGTGTCTGTCACATTTTGATAGTTCATATTTAAAGAATATTTCAAACTTCTTTATTATCTGTTATGGTGACCTGTGCTCAGTGATCTTTGATGTTACTATTGTAATTAGGGGGGGATACCACAAACCATGCACATATAAGATGGTAAATATAAATCGATAAATGTTGTCTGTGTTCTGACTGCCCCACTGACAAGTCCCACATCTCTCTCCCTTTCCTTGGGCCTCCCTATTACCTGAGATATAACAATATTGACAATAGGTCAATTAATAAACCTAAAATGGTCTTTAACTGCTCAAGTGAAAGGAAGAGTTGCATGCCACTCACTTTAAATCAAAAGCTAAAAACGATTAAATTTAGTAAGGAAGCATGTCAAAAGCTGAGATAGGCTGAAATCTAGGCCTCTCGCAACAACAGTTAGCCAAGTTGTGAGTACAAAGGAAAGGTTCTTGAAGGAAGTTAAAAGTGCTACTCCAGTGAACACATGAATGACAAGAAAGTGAAACAGATTTATTGCTGATATGGAGAAGGTTTCAGTGGTCTGGATAAAAGATCAAACTAGCCACAATATTCCCTTGGGTCAAAGCCTAATCCAGAGCAAGGCCCTAACTCTCTTTAATTCTATGAGGGCTAAGAGAGGTGAGGAAGTTACAGAAGACAAATTTGAAGCTATCAGAGGTTTGGTTCATGAGGTTTAAGGAAAAAAGCCAGCCTTGTAACATAACAGTGTAAGGTGAGGCAGCAAGTACTGATGTAGAAGTTGCAGCGAGTTATTGAAAAGATGTGGTGAAGATAATAAAGGTGGCCACACTCAACGATGATTTTCAATGTAGATAAACAGTCTTATATTTGAAGAAGATACCATCTAGGAATTTCATAGCTATAAAGGAGAAGTCAATGCCTTTCTTCAAAACTCCAAAGAAATGCTGATTCTCTTGTTAAGGATTAATGCAGCTGCTAACTTTAAGTGGAAGCCAATGCTCATTTACCATTCTGAAAATCCTAGAGCCCTTAAGAATTATGGGATAAAGAAAGGGGGGGTAATCAGAAGGGGGAATGAAGCATGAGAGACTATGGACTCTGGGAAACAAACTGAGGGCTTCAGAAGGGAGGGGGTGGGGGAATGGGATAGACTGGTGATGGGTAGTAAGGAGGGCACGTATTGCATGGTTCACTGGGTGTTATATGCAACTAATGAATCATTGAACTTTGCATCAAAAACCAGGGATGTACTGTATGGTGACTAACATAATATAATAAAAAAAATTAAAAAAAAAGAATTATGCTATGTCTACTCTGCCTATGCTTTCTAAATGGAACAGCAAAGAATTTCTCTTTACAACATGGTTTACTAAATGTTTTAAGCCCAATGTTCAGACCTACTACATATATATGTATATATGTGTATATATATACATATGTATATATATATGTATATATATACACACATTTATATATATTAATGTTCCATATATACAAATATATACACACACATATAAATGTTCCATTTAGAGAGCAAATATATATACATATTCCTTTCAAAATATTACTTCTCAATTGGAATGCACCTAGTCACCCAAGAGCTCTGATGGAAATGTCCAATGAGCTTAATGTTGTTTTCATGCCTATGAATAAGACACTTAATGCTGCCAATGGATCAAGGAGTAATTTTAAAGTTCAGTTCTTATTATTTTGGAAATACATTTTGGAGGCTATAGTTACCATAGATAGTGATTCCTCTGATGGATCTGGGCAGAGTAAACTGAAAACCTTCTGAAAATGATTCACCATTCTAGATGCCATTAGGAACATTCATGATTCATGTGAAGAGGTTAAAATATCAACATAAACAAGAGTTTGGAAGAAGTTGATTTCAACCCTCATGGGTGGCTTTGAGGCATTCAGGACTTCATTGCAGGAAGTAACTAAAGATGTGGTAGAAATAGCAAGAGAATCAGAAGTGGAGCCTGAAGATGTAGCTGAGTTGCTACATCTCATGACAAAACTTGAACAGGTGAGGAGTTGCTTCTTAGGGGTGAGCAAAGAAGGTGGTTTCTTGAGATGGAATCTACTCCTGGTAAAGAAGCTGTGAAAATTGTCGAAATGACAACAAAGGATTAGAAATTACATTTGCTTAGTTGATAAAGCAGAGTAAGGTTTGAGAGGCTTGACTCCAATTGCGAAAGAAGCTCTACTGTGGGTAGAATGTTATCAAATAGCACTGCATAGGGTGCCTGCGTGGCTCATTCGGTTAAGCGTCCAACTCTTGATTTCAGCACAGGTCATGAACTCAGAGTCATGAGATTGAGCCCTGCATCAGGCTCCACAGTCAGCCCGGAGTCTGCTTGAGGTTCCTTCTCCCTCTCCCTGTGTCCCACCCCTACTTGTGCTTTCTTTCTCTCTCTCTAAAATAAATACGTAAATAAAATCTTTAAAAAATACAGCACTGCATGTTACAGAGAAATTGTGAAAGGAAGAGTCACACTTCACTGTTGTCTTATTTTAAGAAATTGTCACAGACACCCCAAACTTCAAGAGTCACCACCCTGGTCAGTCAGTAGCCATCAATACTGAGGCAAAACCCTCCACCAGCAGAAAGATTATGACTTACTGAAAGCTCAGATGATGGTTAGCTTTTTTTTTTTTTCACAAATAAACCATTTTGACATTAAGGTATATACATTTCTTTAGATATAATGCCATTGTACACAACAGAATGCAGTGTAATGTAAACATAACTTTTATATGCACTGGAAAACAAAAACATTCATTGGGCTTACTTTCTTTTGATATTTGTTTTATTGCAGTGTCTGGAGCTAAATCCACAATATCTCTGAGGTATGCCTGTACCCTTCTCCAATAAAAGGAACCAAGCCTCCTTGGTAAAATAGCAAATTCTTTTTTTTTTTTTTAAAGATTTTATTTATTTATTCGACAGAGATAGAGACAGCCAGCGAGAGAGGGAACACAAGCAGGGGGAGTGGGAGAGGAAGAAGCAGGCTCATAGCGGAGGAGCCTGATGTGGGGCTCGATCCCACAACGCCGGGATCACGCCCTGAGCTGAAGGCAGACGCTCAACCGCTGTGCCACCCAGGCGCCCCTAAAATAGCAAATTTTAAGACAAGGATAGGAAATGTATAAGATAAGATAAGAGTGCATCTTATAAGGCAGAAATGTAATGCCTCCTGTAATGCAAGAGAGTAAGGGCATGGTAAAAACAAAATCAAACAAAACCACATTCATAAGCTTGTGTTCAAAAAAACACAGAAGCCAACTGCAAGAGCTCCAAGTGGCCATGGCCAGTGCAATTTGATAATGACATAAATAAAGCAGTCTGAGATTATAACCCAGAATACAAAATAAATATTCACAAATCCATTCAGACTTCTAAATCCTTAATATTAAGCTGTGCATAATAACTTCCTTCCAAAGAAGACAGTTATGCAAAAGGGAGAATAGAGTAACTGCTCAATGGAAGAACTTGACAAATGCAAACCCCAACCAGATGAACATCAAGAGTAACTATGGACTCTGGGAAACAAACAGGGCCTCAGAGGGAAGGGGGTGGGGGAATGGGATAGGCTGGTGATGGGTAGTAAGGAGGTCACGTATTGCATGGTGCACTGGGTGTTATACGCAAGTAATGAATCATGGAACTTGACATCAAAAACTAGGGATGTACTGTGTGGTGACTAACATAATATAATAAAAAATATTATTAAAAAAAGAGTAGTATTCATGTTGGCGTCAAGCACTCTTGATAAGATGTGATGAAAGTGCCATTTTACCTCTATAGCTTTCCTTTTGGAAACCAATAACCCTAACTTAATTGTGAAAAGCAAATCAAAAAAACCCTAACAGTTTTCCCTCCCTTCCCCTGTGGTCCTCTGCTTTATTCCTTATATCCCTCTTACGAGTGAAACCATATGTTAATTGCCTTTCTCTGCTTGACTTACTTCTTATTTCTCTCTTGCTTGACTTAGCTTAATACCTTTCAGTTCCATCCATGTCAAGGCAAATGGTGGGTATTCATCCTTTCTGATGGCTGAGTCATATTCCATTGTATATATGAACTACATCTTCTTTATCCATTTGTCTGTTGAAGGGCATCTTGGCTCCTTCCACAGTTTGGCTATTATGGACATTGCTGCTATGAACACTGGGGTGCAGGTGCCCCTTCTTTTCACTACATCTGTATCTTTGGGGTAAATACCTAGTAGTGCAATTGCTGGGTCATAGGATAGCTCTATTTTTAACATCTCGAGGAAACTCTATACTGTTTTCCAGAGTGGCTGTACCATCTTGCATTCCCACCAACAGTATAAGAGTGTTCCCATTTCTCTAAATCCTTACCAACATTTGTTGTTTCCTGTCTTGTTAATTTTTGCCATTCTAACTGGTGTAAGGTGACACCTCATTGTGGTTTTGATTTGCATTTCTCCGATGGCTAGTGATGTTGAACATTTTTTCATGTGTCTGTTAGCCATTTGTGTGTCTTCTTTGGAGAAGTGTCTGTTCATGTCTTCTGCCTGTTTCTTGACTGGATTATTTGTTTTTTGGGTGTTGAGTTTGAGAAGTTCTTTATAGATCTTGAATACCTGCTCTTTATCTGTAATGTCATTTACAAATATCTTCTCCCATTCCGTGGGTTGCCTCTTAGGTTTGTTGACTGTTTCCTTTGCTGTGCAGAAGCTTTTTATCTTGATGAAATCCCAAATGTTCATTTTTGCTTTTGTTTTCCTTGCCTTTAGAGACATGTCTTGAAAGAGGTTGCTGTGGCCGATGTCAAAGAGGTTATAGGTATTAAGGAGGGCACGTGTTGTAATGAGCACTGGGTGTTATACACAACTAATGAATTGTTAAACACTACATCAAAAACTAATGATGTTGGCTAACTGAACATAATAATTAAAATAATAAAATAAAATAAAATAAATCCCAAGAGATGGGAAGTCTCCAAAATACCTGGCCAGTACTCCTGGTCAGGAGTAAGGACATGGGAAAAATGGAAAAGGTATTTCAGGCAAATACTAACCTCATGAAAGCTGGTGTCACTATCACAATATTAACAAAGGGATTTTACTACAGATGTTGTGTGGCAAATTGAACATTAAATAATTATAAAAGGTTTACACAATAAGAAATACACAATAAATCAAAACTTCTATGCACTTATAAATATAGTTCAAATATTTACGTTTGTATCATATTTGATGTTTCCAGACAAATCACTTATATTGTGGGACTTTTTTTAAATTCAAATTCTGTTAGTTGATAAAGAGTTCAATGTTGGTGTCAGGAGTAGGGTTCAGTAGTTCATCACTTACATACAACACCCAGTGCTCATCACAACAAGTGCCTCCTTAATACCATCACCCACCTAGCCCACTCCCTACCCACCTCCCTCCATCAACCCTCAGCTTGTTCTCCACAGTTAAGAGTCTTTTATGACTTCTTTCCCTCTCTCTCTCTTTCCTCCCCTCCAAAATGTTCACACGTTTTGTTTCTTGAATTTATATAGTGAGATATTTTGATACTCATTTGCTAATTATTATGAGATCATCTAGGAAAAGAATTAGTCAGGATTTAGAAGAATTGAGCAACGCAATGAACATGCTTGATTTGATGAATACAGAATATGTGCTTCTCTCAAGCACATAGAGATCATATTCTTCAAAAAAATAACTACAGATTAGGACATAAAACATGCTCAATAATTTTTAAAGAATTGGTATCATAAAGTTATTCTCTCTGACCACAATGCAATTAGCTTAGAAATCAATTACTAAAATATAAATTAAATGTTATAATCTTAGCAATTAAACAGCATTACTTTATAAATTATCCATGAGGCAAGGAAGAAATCAAAATGAAACCTTAAAATTAATTACAATTAAACATAAAAATATTACAATCCAAACCTTTTTTTAAAAAAATGAAGAAGGAACATAACAACACAGCAGCAGTGATTAGAAAGATAATTAAAAGTTAATACAAACACAGTTTAGAACTCTGTCAATAGAACTTAGATCAAACAGAAAACAAATATAGAAAAAAAAACACAAACAAGCTTTCTAAAGAGATTCAAGAATGAATAAAAAACCTGAAAAATCTTATAACCATTAAGGCAATTGAATCTGTATTTCAGAATCTTCCCACAAGAGAAAACACCAAGATATTTTATATAATAGTTAAATTAAAATGAAAGAACAGATTATTCTAACATGATAAAACACTCTCAGAAGAGGGGGGAAAAGTAGGAATCACTGTTTAACAATGGAAACCTTAATATTATAATCTAAAAAGTATGAGAACAAGAATTACTTGTTAAGCATAATCATGAATGTAGATGCAGAAATCCTAAACAATATATAAGATCACCAAATAGAGCAATTTATTAAAAAGTTAAAATATTGTTGTCAAGTTGAAGCTTATTCTAAAAATGCAGGAAGTTGTTTAACATTATAAACAATCGTAAATAGAATTCACCTGATTAATAAAGAAGAAAATTTTAATAATCACCTCAATATAGATTGAAAAAGAATTTGATAAAATTGACATCTCTTCCTGATAAAAACTCTTAGCAGCTGAAGAATAGAAGGAATCTTTTCTGAACTGGTAAGCCTCCAAAAAGTATCAATTTCAGTGGAGAAACTTTAAATGCATTCCCCCTAAAATAAGGAACATAAGGATCCCCACTTAAACCACCTTTATTTAACATCACACTTGAGGTTTGCACAGGTATAGTAATAACAGAAGTTATGAGTTTGAAAGGAGGAAAGAAAACTAAACACTGTGTAAAAAATGAAAGTAATGGAAAACAATTTACAAGAGTTAGTTATCAAAATGCCTAAGAATCAAGTAAATTCATTGCATTTCTATAGACCAGAATTCAATAGATAAGAATGTGGAAGCTTGACCTACCAGTTACCAGAACTTATTACAAGATAGGAATGAAGACAGTGTGGTATTAGCACATCGAAATATAGTTACCAAGGGCACAGAACGGAAATCCCAGAAATATATGCATGTGTTGAAATGTGATACAAAGTAGAGATGTCAATGCCTATTAGTCAGGAAAGGATAGACAATTTTTAATACACTGTACTACAAAAATTATCCACACAGAAAGGGAAGATATATTGTACCCCACCTTACATTACACACACACACACACACACACACACACACACACACACACACAAACACACAGATAAAAGATAAAAATGCTTAGGGTAAGTTCTACACACTTTTAGAAGAAAACTCAAGACTATCTTTAAGATTCCAGTATAGAGAAGGATTTTTTGAAAAACACATGAAATACTCACTATCAAAGAAAAGATTGATAAGCTAAATTAAAATAAACTTCCATTTTGATATCAAGAGACCCCATAAAGGAAGTAAAAATACAAACTACAAACCAGAAAATGGCATTTGAAACCTACAGTAAACAGAGAATATGCAGAAACCAGAAAGGATCTCTGGAAGGCAGTAAGAAAATAAAAGAGCATAAACTCAAATTAAAAAAAAAAGTGCAAAACACATGGACTGGCCTTTCAGAAAATGGACACAGAGATGGTCAAATGAATAAGAAGATGTTCAAGGAAATACCCCTGACTGCTACCCTGAGATACCAGATGGGCATGGATCCTTTTTGAAGGTGGACCCTTGGACCACAGCTGGCATTCTTACACAGTGCTGCTGGAGGCACAATCAGAGGGAACAGGAACTTTGCAAAACAACTTGGTGTTATTTTGTAAATGGAATATGTGCACACCCAGAAATTCAGCAAATCCACTGCCACTTTATATATTCTAGAGAGACTCTTCCAGGTGCACCAGGAGACAAAATCGCAATGCTCAAGGCAACATTATTCATAGAGAATTGTAAAAATGCTCTCAACAAGCAACTGAAAAATAAGAAAATGTGTGTGTGTGTGTGTGGTAATTCAATAAATGCAAATAAGCTTTTATCCTCATTGTAATCATTGCAGCAATGTTTCTCAACTATTTCTCTTTTATTTTTTGGGGGGGAGGACATTTATTTATTTATTTTTATTATTATGTTCAGTTAGCCAACATATAATACATCATTAGTTTTTGATGTCGTGTTCAATGATTCGTTAGTTGCATATAACACCCAGTGCTCATCACAACATGTGCCCTCCTTAATACCCATCACCTGGTTACCCCATCCCCCAGCTCTCCTCCCTTCTGTAACTCAGTTTGTTTCCCAGAGTCCAGAGTATCTCACGGTTTGTCTCCCTCTCTGATTTCTTCCCATTCAGTTTTCCCTCCCTTCCTCTATTGTCCTCTGTGCCATCCCTTATATTCCACATTTAAGCGAAACTATTCCTCTTTAAAAAAAACAAATGTATTGGGGCACCTGGGTGGCTCAGTCGTTAAGCATCTGCCTTCGGCTCAGGGTGTGATCCCAGGTTCTGGGATCGAGCCCCGCATCAGGCTCCCTGTTCCTCTGGGAGCCTGCTTCTTCCTCTCCCACTCCCCCTGCTTGTGTTCCCTCTCTCACTGGCTGTGTCTCTCTCTGTCAAACAAATAAATAAAATCTTTAAAAAATGTAAAAGATTCATGAATTCTGGAATTTTGAAAAGGAAATTTCTGTCCCTTTCCTTGGTCAGAAGCCTGGTTTTACATGGGGCAGACACTAGGCTCTCTCAGAGAATTCTGGCAGGAATTTTCCCCTATTAGGTGTAAGAAGCTGAAATTCTTCTCCTTTATCTTCAAAACAACAGTGTTATATATGATCTCACTTCTTTTTTCTACTCCCTTCATTTCTGTTTTCTTCATGCTCACCAGAGATTTCACACACATGGGTTAAGTCACTTATGAAAGCACTGCTTCCTTGCTCTTTTCTCAAATGGCTGACTAATTATTTTCAATATTACACAAATGGTCCTATCAATGGGATCCAAGTAGGCACTGTCTCAGGGATGAGCCTAAGACAGTGGAATGGAATGACCTAATTGGAGAGTTCCCTGCAGTTATATCGGCCCCCGTTTCTCTGGCCCAGTCTCATTCCCAGTCCTGATGGTAAAAAGCAAAGCATAGGGTCTCATGGTCTTTTCCAAAGACAGAGAAGAAAACAAACAACAAAAGCCAAGGCAATTTACCCTCTCAGAAGGTAGGAATTACTATTATGAGGATTCTGTAAGAGTATAAATTTCATAATTTCGTCACAATGGCTATCATTTGATCCTGGATGTCCTCCAGAGGAATTCTGACAATGTGAAGCAGAACTCCACCTCCAGGGACTGTCTGATGCTATGGGATGAAAACCTTTGCCTATCCTTGGCAAGGATATTTTGCAATTCTGGAGAAATCAAAGTCGATTTGTGGAGGGCTGATGGTGATATAGGCATTTTGTGTCCATCACAATGCAAATGGTTCCTTTTCAAGGCAATGCAAATATTTTGTTTTTCCCTGGGGAGATATAATTGATTTCTGGTCTGAGAAAGGATTATCCAAACATTCTATTTTTTTCCTGAAAAATTACATTTTAGTGCCTGAAATATTGCAATATTGCCTAGCTATGCATCTGTTAGTGAATTCATCTCAGCAACTTGATTGCCTATTACTTATCTGTTCTTTAGATGCTCTTTTGAAGGTGTTTTCATATCTATGTCATTTTTTAATAAATTAAATAAAATTATTAACCCATTTGCATTAAAAAAATCAAGATTTTACTTTTTTGAATATTATCCTTTAAAAGTTTCTACCTATTGCAAACTAAAGGAAACCAAATATTGCAAACCTTAAATTTTATCATGGATGCTCACAAATGTTCCACTTGATTCTCTCAGAAAATTTTAGAAGGAATCATTATAATGCTCCATTTTGCAGATGTTGAAAATGAAGCTCAGATATTTTTAGCTACAACACTTGGGCTCAGGTTTCCTAAACAGGCCTGAAGTCCAGCCTCTAGAAAGCATGCCCCCAGACTGACAACAAATTTTCAGCCTCATCCCAGCCCTACTCAATCAGAAAGCGGGAGTGGAAGGGAAGACAGCAGTTTGTGTTTCATTAAGCTCTCCAGGTAATGCTGATGCACACTCAAGTCTGAACACCACTGCCCCAGAACTGTACATGTGAAGTATCAGAGGAGCTTTAAAGAAAATACTGATGCCTGGGTCCTCTGCTAGGGGTTCTGATTTAGTTGGTCTGGAGTGTGTCCAGGTATCTGGACTTTTAGAAACTCCCTGGGAAGTTCTAATGTGTAGCCAGGGTTGCAAGCTGCTGCCTTTTTAGAGTGACAGCCCTGAACCATAAATGCCCCTTACACTTTAGAAGTATTTTCAGCCTGCACTGTTAACCAAAGTAGGCAGATTGTTGCTAGTCAGGTATTTAATTAGATAGGATACTTCCAAAAGCATCTCATAAAGAGTTTGATTGCATGTAATGGGTGAAAATGTGGAATAAAGATTCAGAGTCTGCCACAAAAAAAAAAAAGAGTTTGATTTCCCTCTGCACGAAATATTAAGATGCTGACCATAAAAGAATAGGGCATACCTCTCTCACTGAAGAGAAGTAAATGGAATGTTCTCTGGATTGAAGAAAAAAAATAAAAAGAATGTCATTTGGATCGGCCCCATATGGTTCAGTTACTTCTCAATATAGCACAAATTCATTTTAATTTAATGGATTTGTTACAAATTTCCTGAAAAGCTTTTTCAGAAGGAGGTTGTGAATTAGCAGCTCAGCATCCTACCGAGGAAGTCATTATGTAGCAAGCTCCAAGCGGAGATAATCAAATAATAACTGACAATTTATAACTTCCAAAGTAATATTCTTAAATATGGAATTGTGAAAAGGAACATTTGCCAACAGCATTACTGCAGTGGAGATGATTAGCTTTCAAGACAACAAACAAAGTGCCTCCTTCTTTGTGGCCATCTGCCCTTGCCTTTGAGATATTTGGGCAGTGGGCACTGATCCAAGTCATTTCTCCTTCTGTAGCTTCCTCTGCTGGGCCCAACAGCATGAGGCACAAATTCAGGGACCCTGCAGAAATATTTTATTTACTCAATTGGTAATGAAAACTAGCAAAGAGATGTGCTAACTTGACTAATGGCAAAGTGGGGGGAGTGTAAGAATGTCCCATGTTTGGGACACGAGATGTCTCAAGAAAATGTTGTTTGGGGTAGAATCAACACATAACAGGCTGAATCCCTTCATTCATTACAGTAATTATTTAAGGAGGGTCTAAGCTAAAGGGTCTCTAAATAAACCCAAATAGGCAACCTTGATGTTTGCTTAAGACTCAACATTCTCATTACCTTTCGAGCAATATTTTATGATTTGTGGTTCGAAAATATTTTTTTTCACACAACGATCAATTTTTAGGGTACTTGGCAGACTAACTGGGTATTAAGAAATTTTATTCTGTGAAGAAAAATTCCTCTCACTCTTAAGAAACATCTCACCCATCACGATTGCTAAGTTCTACTTTTTATAACAGATCATATGTTCATACTATCAGATATTAATACATCTGTGGAACTCACTAATCTATGCACATAATTGATTCCTAGTAAGAATGTCAGTTCACTGAGAACTGGGCCGGGCAAGGATGATGTGCCTCACAGTTAAAATCCACCTTTAGGTCTTAGATATATTGTAGACATGTCATGCATCTGGTAGTTCTGATGGGGCAGTCTGTATGAAGCCACTCACTCTGTTCACCCAACTCTTTAACCTCTGAGACAAGTTACCTCCAAAACCTGGCCTTGCTACAAACTATGTACCTTGGGCAAATTGTATTGTATGTGACTCAGTTTCCATGACTTGTGCCTCAGTTTTTCCACCAGTAAAATGTGGATAAAAGTTGTACCAACTTCATGAATTTGTTTTGGAAAGATTAAATTATTTAATTTGGGGAAAATACTTAAGAACAGAGCTGAGCACATGTAAGAGTTAGCTAACAGCAGTAGTAGGGTGGCCACTTCATGGGAAGTTTTGATTTCTGGGACCCTGAAAAACACTTTGCCGCTAAATGTCACCTGTATCTGCCTGATTTGGTGTCTTAACTGAAAATCGTGTGATCTTCTTCCTGTTGAATAGCTAAATCCTTGTGCCCCCACCCTCCCCACATAAGGTTCAATTTTTTTTTAAGATTTTATTTATTTATTTGACAGAGAGAGACAGCCAGCGAGAGAGGGAACACAAGCAGGGGGAGTGGGAGAGGAAGAAGCAGTCTCCCAGGAGAGGAGCCTGACGTGGGGCTTGATCCCGGAACTCCGGGATCACGCCCTGAGCCGAAGGCAGACGCCTAACGACTGCGCCACCCAGGCGCCCCATAAGGTTCAATTTTTAAGCCTGTTGTCTGCGGTGTCCTTACCACTGAGGGCAACTGAAATGTCACAGGGTTTGCATTCCCAGCACTTCCCTGTGACAGTCAAAGTCCTGGGGGAAACGGAAGCTCAGTTTAAATGGAGAAAAGAGGTAAAAGTGAGAGAGGGAAATGAGCCTGGTGTCAACTGGTGGGAAATCGGGGCCTTATGGAGGAGCAGATGTTTGGGGGTGGGGAGGGCAGAAAAGGAATGTGCAATGCTAGCCTCTTGTTAGTTTTCTCATGGACACAACTTAAACGTAAGGACAGTTGGATGCATCAGTAAAATAATTAATTGAATAATTTAAGTTAGGGTAAGAACACTAAATGTACCAAATGCAAGTAAAACAAATATAGTATATCAGACACCCAACAAGGTACAGATGTGCCATCATTCCCAAATTAGGATCATTTGAGGAGAGATCATTAAAGGAAATATTTACAAAATTGTAGGCAAGGTATTTCTTTGGCCACCAGTTTTGGGAAGTTTCTGGCTGTCTGTGCTCACAGTCCCTTCTGAATGCCCTCTGGCTGCGATTGGTTAATTGAAGTTAGGAGGAGGTCGGTAATCCAAGTCAGAGGGAGGTCTGCAGACGCTGTCACATGACAAGGACATTCTCATCTGCTTGTTTCCTCTGCTGTCGTATTTGGATAATTCAGAAAGGAAGTGCAAGGCGGATCTCAAAATTTCTGATGACAGATCTTTGATACTGGCCTGATGTCTCAGTAAACTGCATTTGAAATTTATTTTTATCAAGGACCAATTGAGCCAATAATGCATGAGACCTTTCTTTCATTTCACTACCACATTCACCTTATATTGAAGATTTTTTTTTAATTTATTCGACAGAGATAGAGACAGCCAGCGAGAGAGGGAACACAGGCAGGGGGAGTGGGAGAGGAAGAAGCAGGCTCATAGCGGAGGAGCCTGATGTGGGGCTCGATCCCACAACGCCAGGATCACGCTCTGAGCCGAAGGCAGACGCTTAACTGCTGTGCCACCCAGGCGCCCCTCAACTTATATTGAAGGACTTACTACATTTCTAGGACTGAGGAAGAAATAAAAGAAATGCAGCTTCTTTTTCATCTTCAAGAACTTACAATCTGAGGAAATATGATACAAAAGGAAGCTTTACGGTCTGATGGGTAGAGGGCTGACACGGGGGACAGAGACCCAAGCATCGCAGTTGATGGCACATTCCTGTCCTTATTCTTTATCCTCTTTGAATTTTATTTTTACTTACCTGGGTGAGAGCAGTGGGAAGGGGATGGAGGATAGGGACAGGTAGGGACATCTTGTGGGGAGGGTGTTTGGGGGGGCTTTCAATAACTTTGAGAACAAGCACAATGCCATTGTAGAGAACTATGGAGTCCAAGACTAGTCAGACCTGGGGGTACTTCCTGGATGAATGAACATCAATAAATTAATTTTGGGAAGACTGCTTTCCCAACTGCAAAATAAAGGGAACAATAGCTGCTCTTTAAGGTTGCCTTAAAGATTAGATGTAGCACAGGTTAGTGAATTGCCACATTGCAGGTTCCTTAAATGCAGTAGCTATCTTTCTTTTCTTTTATGGCCATGTACCAGTACCCTGGGGTGGATTCTTACATGGTCAGGAATTTGATAAATATTTCTTGGTTTTATTTAACTAGGTAAGTGTCTAGCACATAGTAGACAATTAAAATAGATTTATTATTGTTTAACTCATTTCTATCTCTGAAATTATGTGATTTATTGATAAGATTTAAATGAAAATTACCAATAAGGGGATAACTTCTTTATTTGCCAAAGTATTGTCAGTCATCTGCTCATCCAGAGATGAAACTCATTGTCTCTTCGCGAGAGTGAAGGCTGAAGGAATTGGACAAGGAAGAGGAGAGGTAATGCAGAGTTTTAGAAGAGGCTTAGAAATGGGCCCTCTAAGACATGAGCCTGATGGGCTTGGAGCAGTCCTAGAATTCTGGATCCCTAGAGAGTATTGTAAGTGGGATTCTTCCAATAGCCAATCCTGAGTCAAGGGTCTACCTGTCAGTGATTTATTAAGGGGATGCTCCCAGGAGAAATTGGTAATGTGATAAGGCAGGGTAGGGAGGGGTGAAATATCAAGGGGAGACACAGTCTCAGCCTATTCCCATGGAATCTCTGGAGCATGAATTATACTTCAGGTTTATCTGTCCCAACAGAAGACAGAGCA
The DNA here is from genome assembly GCF_017311325.1 of Ursus maritimus. Taxonomy (NCBI): domain Eukaryota; kingdom Metazoa; phylum Chordata; class Mammalia; order Carnivora; family Ursidae; genus Ursus; species Ursus maritimus. Next base: position 976,545 of record NW_024424675.1, read on the forward strand.
TTAGAATCCCAGGGATGGGGAATGGTGGGGGCTGTAAGCTTCCAGGCAATTCCACCAGCTTAAAGACAGTCCTTGGGAGTATGGCACAGGTGTGAGCCATCAGCAGCAAAGCACAAGGAAGTTGGAGGGTGGGTGTACAGAGTCACTAAGGGATCCATAGCGACATTGGTGGGGGCACCAATAGTATCTGATACTGAGGCAGCAGTAAAAGGTGGCTGGCTCAGATTAGAGATCTAAGAGTCTGGATTCTGACACCAAATCTCAGTTTCCAGTGGTCTGTCTGGAAAAAGGCATTAAGCACTTGATGTTGACCCATCTTCTCCTGATCTAATCAGTCACATGCAATTTTGTAGCATAGGCACATGGGGTTGCCTGAACAGCTTCAAAGGGATGAGGTGGCTCTTGTAGCAAAAACAATTCCTCCAGAGCCTAAGAGAAGAAGTGAAGATGCTTCCTCAGGGATAGATGCTGAAAAGATGGTGGTTTAATGTACAGAGAGGAGGAATTGTTTCTGAAGAAGACAGGAAGTCCACCGCAAGGGAGATCATCTACTGGCCCCAGGTGTCTGTGTTTTCCCTGAGAAGGTCTGTTTAGGGACTTCTTTCACCTCCTCTGAGCCTCTAGACACAGTCAGAGTTAGCAGTGGCATGGGAAAAAGAACTTGCTGGATGCTTCTATTGTGAGGAGCCCAGGCACTGCCCAACTTCTGCTAGCCAAGATCTGTGCGGTGCCCTTCACATACTTTATATCTTTCTAGGGCAGTCTTGTGAGATAAGCAGCAACCCCTCTGACAGGGGAGAAAGCTGAGACAAAAAAAGCTCAGGCATAACTCCAAGAGTTGATTGGTGGGCAGGATTCCAAGAGCAGTCTATACTAATTCCAAACCCAGAAGCCTTTCACTTCAGGCAAAGAACACCTTTATATTCTAAAGAGCTTGTTATGGACAAAGTTAATCCTTGAACTGACAGTTTAAATTAAAACAAAATAAACTTCAAATGTCAATTTACATTTCAATTTTTAGGCAATTTTCAATAGCAAAAGTAGAAAGACAATCCAAATTCTGACATGGGTAGATATTTTGGCAAGGTCTGAATATGGGATGATTTGTATATTAAAGTAAGTGATCCCTACCCAGTGGCCAGAAAAAATGCAGTTCTCTAGAGCAGATAGTTTGCTCATATCCTATCAGAACTGATAATTGCATAAACAATCATGTCACACTAGGCAATGAAAAGTAGACTCTAATGTGTGGCTTACCTGCAGCAGGAGGACAGTGTTTAGGATGTGTCTTCTGTATATTAACCTCATCTTGGGCTGTGTCTCACATTTTATCTTTACTTCATTTCCCCAAATAATGGCCATTTGTTTTCCAGCTTCAACCCTATCTGGAATAATTATTTCCTTTAATTATAGACCATTAATATAATCTAGCCAGGACATTCGAATAATGTCAAGGGCAGTAAATGAGCCCTTGTTCCACTCCTTTGTCACTTGGGACATATATCCATTAGTACATTTATCATATTACAATACAATCCTCCTATTATAGCCTGTGCTTCCCACTGATTCACAAGCCCTTTAATAGTAGAAGCTAGATTTTATGCAAATCTTTTTTTTTTTTTACCTCCCAGATATTTTATGCTTTTTAATAGCTGATGTGGTCACTGGTGCTTGGCTCATGCTAGTGTCTACACCAGGCAGTGATAGTGGCTGTCATCTCATAACAAATTATCCCTATGGCTAAAAACTTGCCATGGATTATTTTGGTGTATAATAGAATAAATATGTATTTAATCAATGAAAAAACTATAGTAAACACCGGTGATATTGTCCATTTATGTATAAGACAACATATACATCCTTCCATTCTTAAAAGGGGGGAGGATATACATAAATATACATAGAAAAATAACAGAAAAAATGTTAATTTTGGTTATCACTAGGTTCAGGAATTAGAGATGAATCTCGTTTTCATTCTACTATCCAACAATACCCAACATTTCTAACAATGAAAATGCCAGACATACAATAAAATATATTTTAAAAAGGTAGTGAAAAATGGAAGGAAAAAATCCTTAAAAAATAAGAAGGGAGAAGATAAAACTTGTTGTAAAGTCATATTTCCACTTGGAAAGATGTGTATGTGTACAGTGAACATCATTGCCTCGGCTGTCCAAGAGTAATTAAATATATTGTCCCTCCAGAGGTACACGTACTATATTAAATTTTTACATTACTCATTAAAGATTTATTTCTGGAGTCTCGCTCTTGACAGAACAATCTTCCAAGTATTAGATTTTACTTTTTAGTTTAAATTATTCTCTCTACTTTCCCAATTTCAGTCACTTATTTGCAACAAAACAGTAAGTGAAATGTAACCATTTGAATGAATAAAGCATGAACTCCACAGAATGCAGCCCTCATGCTGTGCATGTAATGAAATCTATTTCTCTTTGATGATCTCAATTAAAAGAAGTTAAGAATTGGGACTATGACTTTAATTATTTCTTGATGTATTTGTGCTTTTTGCCAGGCAGAAAAAGTAAGCAAGAGCTTCTAGCAGGGTTTCCCAGGGTTGTCCTTGGCATCAGGTCCCTGGAATGAATGAATAGGATTATTTCAGGGAAGAGGACTAGTCTTAGAAATGAAAGGGTAAAAATCCTTTGATCCTGATGGCTACCATTTTATAACAAACAAGCCCAAAACATTGAGACAAAACAATAATCACTCCATTTTGCTCAGTGGGTCAGGAATTCTGGCTGGGCTCAAGTGGGTGATCCTTTTGCTCCATACGTTGTCACTTGATGGTGTTCAGTGGCAGCTGGTCTGGTCCGGAGGGTCAAGGTGGCTTTCACTTACTTAACCGGTACTTTGTACAGATGGCTGGGAGACTGGGCTCAGCTAATCCCCTCTTCATCTCCATGTCATTGCAAGATCTCTCTTGTGTCCTCTCTAGGAGTCTGGCAGCAACACAAGCAAGTGTTCAAGGAGGAAGGAAACAGAAGCTGTCAGTGTCTTAAGGTCTCATATCAGCATTACTTCTGCCTTAAGGCCTCATATCAGCATTACTTCGGCCATTAATTTTTCCTCAAAGCATCCACAGAATACACTCAGGTTCAAAGAAAGAGGCATAGATTCTACCTCTTGATGAAGGGGTATCAAGAAATATATCCCTCTCTTCAATCCAGCCTATTCTCTTACAGGGGTATTACCCCTAAACATAGGATACCCCACTCTTATTGTCTCTAAACTGATGCATCAAAACTCCTAGACCCTTCCAGAAATTGACCAAGGCCAAGTTAACCCACATTTGCATCGGACTAGATAATGGGACCTATTAGAATCAAGGTTTGATATTTATCCTTGTTGTTCCATAGACATCCTTTAAATCCTTAATTATAAAAAAAATGGGTCAGATACTATACTTCAAGGTCTATGATAAAAATATATTCTCTGGATCTAAGTTTAATTATAAGCAAAACTGTATGACTCTTACATCGTTTGAGATAATTCATCATACATTCTGGAGAAAAAAAGAAAGGTGGAGCTATTTCAATATTACCTAACATAGGTAGATACTGAAATTCTGGTTGAGTCTTTTCTTTTTTTTTCTTAATGTGCCAGGCATTGTTCTAGGTTCAGCAGATCTACTGTTGAATAAGATTTTTTAAATTGCTGCCTTCCTGGAGTTTACATTCTCGTGAGAGAAGCAGATGATAAGTAAATAAGTATATAGACAAGCAGTTTCAGGTACAGGAAAGTCCAGTGAAGAAAAGTGACGATTAACAAACTACAAAATGATTGTGGAGGCAGGAAGGGGGCATTTCTGTTTAGACAGCGAAGGGGGCTCTCCTGGCAAGTGACATTCAAACAGATATGTGAACAGAGTGGGGAAGGTAACCATATGGCAATACCAGAAAAGAAAAGTTTCTTTGATGTGGAAAAAATAAGAAACACAAACTTCCTGAGGCAGAAATCAGCTTTAACTATTTGAGCAGCACAGAGTGTTTGAAGCAAAGTCAGAAAAGCAGGCAATTCTGTTATTAAATGCCACCTAAAACTCAGTGGCTTAACTCAATACTAACCATTATTGTCCCTCATGGATTCTGTTGGTCAACCATTCAGGAGTTGCTTGGCTGCATACTGTGGCTCCCGGTCTCTCATGAGGCCACAGTCAGGGGTCAGTTGGGGCTTCAGGCACCTGCTGACTGACAGGCTGGAGGGTCCGGGGGGAAACATTTTCTCTACCTGGCACAGCCTCAGAACACTAAGGCAGCATCAGGACTACTCTTGCCTGTTGGTCAAAGCCCAGATTCAAGGGGTAAGTAGAGAGTCAGGGTTGGGAGAAATATGTAGTTTTGACTGTCTTGAGGAAATTCAGTCTGCTCCAAGTGGCTAGGCAATTTAAGGCCTTTGTGGCCATTATAAGAAGTTAGGACTTTAGTGCAAGTGCAATGAGAATCCTTGAAAGATTGAGAAGAGATGCAGTAGGGGCATGTAGGCACAAGGGTGATTTGCAGTCCTACCTGGTCCTGCGGTCCCCAGGTCCTGCTGATGGCTTCAGGGGGTCTCCCAGGGAAATCAGATTTACACTTTTGGAGGTTCACTTTGGATGATGTATGCAAATTGACTGTAGAGTAAGAAGATAAGACATTGCTGGTGGTGTCCAGGAAAGAAAGGATGACGAGTCAGCTAGGTTATGCCTGTGGATATGACAAAAAGTTTCAAATTTGGGAAATGTTTTGAAGTTTGAGCCAATAAGACTTACTGTTGGATTGGATGTGGGATTTGAGAGAGGTACGTTAACAAGTATTCCTAGCATTTGGGATGCAGCAAATGGGTGGATAGTGCATCCTTTACTGAAATGGAGAAGTCTGGGCATGGAACTTATCTAGGGGTGCTGTGGGGATTCAAATTTCCATGCTAGGCATGTCCAGTATGGTGCTTGTTGATAAGATGAGCACCAGAAGTCCTAGGAATAGACAATGCAGTGGTCAGTGGGAAGGTCTTTGGTGATCCTGACAAGACCTTGGAGACTTGTGATTGATAGGTTAAAGAAAACACAAAGTAGAGGAGAGAAAATTAGGAAACATATTAAAAGTAAGACTCTGGGAAACAAACTGAGGGCTTCAGAGGGGAGGAGGATGGGGGAATGGGATAGGCTGGTGATGGGTAGTAAGGAGGGCACGTATTGCATGGTGCACTGGGTGTTATACGCAAGTAATGAATCATCGACTTTACATCAAAAACCAGGGATGTACTGTATGGTGACTAACATAATATAATAAAAATATTATAAAAAATAAAAATAAACAGATTATAGGCCATCAAAATTAAATAAATAAAATAAAATAAAATAAAATCATTACAACTTAGTGCCAGAGGAGGATGGGCATACACAAACACCATTCAAATGTGAAAATTACTTAAATTCACTTTGATAAACTTTTAGGGGTATTTGATTTTCCTTCTGAAATGAAATGATACATTGTGGTCACAGGTCGGTAAGAGTAGTGAATTCTGTTGAATCATGTGTGTACTAATTTTTTTCTGTGGGTTCTCAAAGAAAAGTCTAAATGAAGAGCAAATAACTGAAATTATGGTTGTGAAAGCACTTTGAAGGGCTTTCCTATAAGAAAAGAAATTGGATCGGTTGGAGAAGAAAGGGAAGAAGGAAGGGAGGTAAACAAAAGGGGGAATGAACCATGAGAGACTAAGGACTCTGGGAAACAAACTGAGGGCTACAGAGGGGAGGGGGTGGGGGAATGGGATGGGCTGGTGATGGGTAGTAAGGAGGGCACGTATTGCATGGTGCACTGGGTGTTATACGCAACTAATGAATCATCGAACTTTACATCAGAAACCAGGGATGTACTGTATGGTGACTAACATAATATAATAAAAAATTATTATTAAAAAAAAGAAATTGTTACATTAAATTAGTTCTTATTCCAACAAAGCAAATGAGTGAACAGAAAAAAACAAAAACAGAAGAGAGGCAGAGTGGGCAAACCAAGGAACGCACTCTTTTTTTTTTTTTAAGATTTTATTTATTTATTTGATAGAGATAGAGACAGCCAGCGAGAGAGGGAACACAAGCAGGGGGAGTGGGAGAGGAAGAAGCAGGCTCATAGCAGAGGAGCCTGATGTGGGGCTCGATCCCATAACGCTGGGATCACGCCCTGAGCCGAAGGCAGACGCTTAACCGCTGTGCCACCCAGGCATCCCCAAAGAACAGACTCTTTTTTTTTTTTTAAAGATTTTATTTATTCATTCGACAGAGAGAGAGAGACAGCCAGTGAGAGAGGGAACACAAGCAGGGGGAGTGGGAGAGGAAGAAGCAGGCTCATAGCGGAGGAGCCTGATGTGGGGCTCGATCCCATAACGCCGGGATCACGCCCTGAGCTGAAGGCAGACGCTCAGCCGCTGTGCCACCCAGGCGCCCCCCAAAGAACAGACTCTTAACTATAGAGAATAAACTGATGGTTACCAAAAGGTGAGGTGAGGTGGGCGGGGTGGGGGGAGGGTGGATGAAACGGGATGGGGATTAAGGAGGACACTTGTGATGAGCACCGGGTGATGTATGGAAGTTGCTGAATCACTATACCATACACCTGAAAGTAATATAAGACTGTATGTTAACAATACTGGAATTAAAATAAAAACTTAAAAAATAAACTAGTTCTTATCCCCTCCCCCCAAAAAAAGACTTGAAAAAGCTATGGAGTTTTATTGAAGACCAAAAATATTGAAGGAATGAAAATACAACCAACATACCATTCTCTGAGTCCAAGGAGCAAATCAATAATTTTTTAAACAATAGCAACTCATTCACCTTAACAGTCTATCTACGGTGTACCCACCAGAAGTGTCATGACATTCTCATATTATTGAAGAGGGTTCCAAAGAGGAGAGAGTTGCTACTACAGTCAGGAAAAATCAGAGAAAGAACTAAAAATAAGACTCTGCCTTCCCATCTCCCAATCTGAAATCCTAGCAGTGCATGTGTGCACATGGACACATGCACACACAGATTATCATGTTTCCCCTGTTTTATACCCTATAAAAGATGATTGAGTACAAGAATATTGGCAGAGAATCATGTCCAGGCCTGTCCCCCAGGTGGGATTGTCCAGCACACTCATTTATCTCTTAGGTTAACTATGGAAAGGACAGATGGCCCCACCACAGTGTGCAGTACACCTTGTAGACTCCAAGTGACCTTGGACAAGCGGGGGTGAGGGGTGCCAACCACTGAACAGTAAAAAATCTGAGTATGACTTTTAACTACCTAAAACTTAACTAAAAGCCCCCTATTGCTACTAAACAGAGCCTTACTGATAATATAAATAGTTAATTAACACATATTATGTATTATATACTGAATTCTTATAATAAAGTAAGCTAGAGAATAGAAAATGTTATTAAGAAAATCATAAGGATGAGGAAATATGTTTACAGTACTGTGTATAGTTATGAAAAAACTCCACACACAGGTGGGTCTGGCCAGGACAGGGACAGAGTCAGGCCTGGCCCCAGGAAGGAGATGTTCTGCAGCCTGGTGGCCTGAGCTCAGCAGTGGCAGTTACCAGGTAGCCTGTGGACAGCAGTAGCAGCCTGGAGCTGCAGTGGAGCTGCCCCATAAGCCTGCAGGTGTACTATCACTGATGGCCATTGCACCTATAGACACAGGTAAGTTCACCAGCCCCTGGGAAGATGTGGGGCCAGGGAAGTGCCATGGGGAGGGGTCTGCACCCACCTGGGAGAGGTCTGAGGGCTGCAGCAGCCCAGGAGAACCCCAGAGCCCAATGCATGGAAGACTCATGGGGTGTAAGGACACCAGGGATATCAGATGCCCTGCACATTACCCTCCCTTGACTTCTAAGTGCATGCCACAGCTTCAGTCTAGCTTCCTGCCCATGATTTGACCCAACCGCCCCATCAGAACACCTGGGAACCTGCAGCCCTTCCTGATTCTGGGGCTCCAAGGGCTACTGATGGCCTTGACAACCTCCCTCATTACTCAGAGGGCAGCAGGCACAACCTCTGCACCAATCACCTTTGATTCAGTCCCTTAGAGACTGGGATGGGCAATTTTAAATAAATGCCATGTGGCTTTTGCCATCAAATCTTTAAAAGAAAATCTGCTTATAAGCAGACCTGCACAGTTCAAACCCTGAGTGGTTCAAGAGTCAACGATATATTGGTTACAGTTATCATTTAATTTATGGATATGCTTGACTGAGGTTTATAATGCACATAGACCTCCACCCCCACATGTTGACAAATCCAACTTAAATGCACTGAGCGCTTGCCATGTGTTGTGCTGCTCAGTGTTGGCAGTCAATATTGACATTGTCAACAAATGACATTTGGTGGAGAGAGAAGGATGTACAGAGTCTCAAGGTGGGAGACAGTGTAGCCCAGCCTAGGGTTAATTACTCAATGCAGAAAAGGGTCTCTTCTTCAGTGTACCTGTATTTATACCCTTCCAATAGGTTGTGGACAGGCCTAACCTGAGTGGGGTGAGTTACTAAGAAGCTATTGTTCTGCCAGGCCCAGAGTGGTCTGACAATCCCACAGGTTGCTATGGTTCCCAGTGGGGAGTTGGATGGGACAGTCTCAGGCAAACATGCATGCCCCATGAACCCATACGACTGGTACCTCTTTGCAGGCCCAGCTCCTTCAGAATGGAAGCTCTTCTCCTGCTCCTGACTCTCTGCTGCAAACTTAGAGGTCCTTCATTTGTCAGATGCAGCAGATGTGCTCTGTGCACCAAATTCCAGAGGCCCTGCTCCCAGGCCCAAATCATGCTGACTTTAGCTGCAACCCTTAAACCTCAATGCCTTGATCATTTGTCTTACTTCCTCTCAGTGTTAACTACAGGACAAATCTGAACTGGTCCCTGTTCATCACGTCTGTCTCCAGGCTCCTCACCAGCATCATAAACTCTGTGCTTCCTCAGAGGCTGTGGCATCAATAAAGGTTTATCTATTGAACAAGAATTCAATTTCAGGGAAGACAAATTCTGCTCCCATTTACTTTAGAATAGCATTGACATTTTAGAAATAGATAGATTGCTACTAAAATCAAACTTTTTGTTACTAATGAAATTGGATTTTCTTAAGGCTCCATAAAATGTTCAAGCAGTACAGCTGTGCAGTCACTCTGGCATCAAGCTTCCAAGGCAAGTGAATGATTTTGTGGCTGCTGCGTGACAGAATTTCCTACTCTCCTCAGGTCATTAAGATTATCTGAAGACAAGTTTAGAGTTTCCCTTGGAAATAAAGGCCATGAAATTCTCCTAAAAGTTCATATTTCCTCAAGTTCTGTTTCCTTAACTTTCAGCACTCATGCACTAAAATGTACCTAATATCCTTGCCCCATGGGTAAAACAACTGCATTCTAGTGCACACACATGGCTTACCCAGGGTCACACGTCCAGCTTGAGGCAGAGTTAGGGGTACAGCATCTTTTCAGCTGTCACATCACTCATCTCAATTGGCCATCAGTTCTGCAATTTGGAAATTTCCAATTACTTTTTATAGATGCTACTCTAAGTCCTTTCAGCTTCATTCATTCATTAATTCAACCAACCTTCATCAACGGTCGCTGATGGGCTGGATTCCATGCTGGGTTTGGGGAACACTAAAAGGAATTAGACACATAACAAAACAGTACTGTCTGCATTTGTGGCCTACAAAATTCTGAGATATAATATAATGTATGAGCCATAATTGTAAAACAGCACTTACCATTGACTCATTTAGAGGTTGTTGAGCCTTACCTCAGACTCTTAGTATTTGGCTGCTATTTATAATGGCACTTAGCTATGATAACACAGATAACAAAAGGTTCTATTGTTAACTGCATGCCCTAAAGCATTGAGATTTTCATCTATTTATTATTCTATGCCTTCAGGACTTCTTGTTCAAAACAAGCCTGTTTTAATAGAAGTGGTCTTAAGGGGGAGCTTCTTAAATTCTGTGTCAAAGAGTAACCATCAACTCAAAATCAGGTGCCTGGGCTTCTAGCAGCTTTTGCCTTGTATAAGGATGTCCTAACTAACATGAAGACATTTCATATTAGCACTATAGGAGTAAAAGTTAAACCCTTATGTCTTTGTATTTTTTAATTTGTTAAAAATCATTGAAGGAGAAATGAAGCCAGAAAAATTTTTATGATTTATTTTTTATTTTTACATTTCTCTTAGAGTCAGATACTTGTTCATTTGAGCCATTGTAATTAGTTTTGCCTTCTAGTTTTATCAGTACTATCCAAGAAGATAGGAAGATCTATGTAGTTCAGCAGTGTCTCAAACTATTTTACAGTATCCTTAGAAATTATATATTTTAGTCTAGGATTTTTTTTTGCATTTTATGGAAAATAGTTTGTAGATTCAAGATTTATTTATACTTACAGCCCTTCAAATAGAAGAGTTTTCAAAAACAGTACATTTCTTTGGGGCCCAAAAGATCTATCCTATATCGGAGCAGTTCTTAATTCAGCTAAGTGCCTCATTTCTCATACAGAGGCTTTGAAGGTTGGAGAAATGTGAGATCTCATTTCTGTGCTGTGAGGAAACCCAGCATTTCTTTCTAAAGATAAATAATAAATCTTTTTCCTAGCAGGTTTAAATTTTTTGAAGTATTCAAAATTCAATAACATTTATGGCTCCAAGTAATTGAGGAGAATCTTAAAAGAATTTATCATCTGGACTTCTGAAAGCCGCAGTCCAATAACATAGACTTATGTCAGTGGTTTCAAGTTCAACACACAAGAAGGACTGTGAAATCCTTACCAGATTGTCAGAGTTTACAAAGGAAACTGAGTTTTGCAAATAGCAGGAGAGAGCCCTTTGAGTTACAGTTCCTTTATTTTTTTTTAAGATTTATTTATTTATTTGAAAAAGACAGAGACCACATGCAAGTAGGGGGAGGGGCAGAAGGAAAGAACATCTAAGCAGACTCCCACTGAGCATGGAGCCCAATGTGGGGCTTCATCCAACAACCCATGAGATCAGCACCTGAGCCCAAACCTAGAGTCAGACACCTAACTGACTGAGCCACACAAGTACCCCTACAGTTCTTTTAAAAATGAATTTTGTGTTTTCAAATTAAGAACTGCAAAACTATTCAGAAAGAAATTCCCAAAAAGTAAAACAATATAAACTCAAAATGAAAAAGGAAGAAAATCTTGTTTGATTTAGTAAAAAATCAGATTTTTAGAATATTTTTTGAACATCAACTTTTTCAAAAACAGTAGTATATTCATTATAAGTCAACATAAAAGTCAATTGCAGACTTCTACTTCCAGGAAGATAAGTAGATATATTTGGCCCTATGTTTCCCAGTAAGTAGAACAAAAATTTGGATGTTATACAAGAAGAAATATAAGCAGACTCATAGATGTGGAGAGAAGACAGACTGATTAGGGACTTTGGGACACAAGAGATAACATAGCACTGAGGTTTCTTGATTTTCATTTTACTTCATATTCCAGATGTGGAGCTGAAGAAATGAGAAATGCAGAAATGCCAAGCAATGAGGACTAGAAAAAAAACAAACAAAAGCCTATTCTCTGCTCAATGGATAAATGGATAAGGAAATGTGGTCTATACACACAAAGGAATATCATTCATTCTTTAAAAAAGAAGGAACTTCTAACATGCTACAACATGGATGAAACTTTAGGACATTATGCAAAGTCAGTAAAAGAAGTCAACCACGAAAAGACACAGGTTGTATGAGTCCACTTATATGAGGTACCTAGAGTAGTCAAATTCATAGAGACAGAGAGTAGAATGATGCTTGCCAGGGCCTGGTGTCAGGTGGTGGGGATGAAGAATTGTTGTTTAATGGGCATAAAGTTTTAGTTTTGGAGATTTGTTGCACAACAATGTGAATATGCCAATTTACTTAACATTGCTGATCTGTATACTTAAAAATGGTGAAGATGGTAAACCACAATGAAAAAAAAGAAAGAAGTCTGCTCTCTAACAGAAGATCTAGGAAAGGACTGCATCTCTCCTGTATCCCTACACAGACACACAGACTCACACACACACACACACACACACACACACACACACAACTAGGATAATGTCAAAAAAGTCTGAGTAGCAATCTGAGACGCTTATCCTTGCTGAACAGTGATCAAGCCCACCCCCCTGAAATGTCAAGGTGGATCCTAGACTTTTACCTTCACCTGATGGGAAAGCAGAAGCACACCCCCTTCCCTGCATAATTGGTATAGAGGAAGTCAACTAAACCAGAGGTATAAATAAGATCTGAAATCTTGAAATAAAATTAAAAAAATGTCCAGTCAAAAATTCAATTAAAATCACTCCTCATTAACTAGAAGTAGGAAGATCTTAAACGGGGTGAAAATACAACCAATAGATTCCAAAATGAAGGTGACAGATCTGTTAGAATTATCTGACAAAGATTTTATTTTTATTTTTTTTTGCATCCATAATTTTATTTTATTTTATTTTATTATTTTTTTTTTTTATTAATAATGATTTTTTATTATATTATGTTAGTCACCATACAGTACATCCCCGGTTTTCGCATGTATTGCTATATGCTGAAGCCCTGACCTCTGGATCATCAACATCATCCTCATCATCCTTGATGTAAAGAGAGACATTAGGTTCAAAGCCAACAGCCAAGAAAGAATTCTTGGAGAAATCTTTGCAAAAAGGTGATTTTATTAAAGCACGGGACAGAACATATGGGCAGAAAGAGCTGCACCAGGGTCATGAGGAGTGGCCCATAATATACTTTCAAGTTGGGAGGGGTTAGGATATCATAAGTCTCTAAGGAATTTTGGAAGCAAGGTTTCCAGGACTTTGAGGGGGCTGCTATTGTTGGGAAAAGGTCATTTATTACCGTCTAATAAGACCTAGTCATGAGACCCCTTCAGAGGTATATCAGTGGGCCATATGCTTAGTGAATGATTGCCAACACATATCTTGGGGGATAGAGATAAAGAAAGTTTCAAAAGAATTTTTTTAAAGATTTTATTTTATTTATTTGACAGAGATAGAGACAGCCAGCGAGAGAGGGAACCACAAGCAGGGGGAGCGGGAGAAGAAGAAGCAGGCTCATAGTGAGCCTGATGTGGGGCCCGATCCCATAACGCTCGGATCACGCCCCTGAGCCGGGCTGGGCAGATGCTTAACCACTTCGTGCCACCCAGGCACCCCACCAAAAGAATTTTTATATGTTAAAGCAGGCTTACAGGATCTGAGGGGGTGGGGGGGGTCAGACTAGGATTGCCTTTTCCCCTTAGCAGTCTCAAATATCAAGGCAGATGTGAGTCCCTAGAGGAATATCACTCTGCCTGTTTCAAGGACTTGTCAATGGGCTGAAGGTAAGGAAATTTAATAATTTTTCTTCTGCCTTTGTTTCACATCAATCCTTATCATCATCATTACACTATAAAATACAGAGCGTCATATTTGGAGATGGGGATTTTAAGGAAGTACTTGAGGTTTAATGAGGTAATAGGGTAGAGTCCTGATCAAACAGAACCAGGGTCCTTTGAAGAAGCAGACACTAGAGCCCTCTCCACCATGTGAAACACAGGTGAAGGCAGTCATCTGTAACCTGGAAGGGCACTCAGAAGAAATTGAACCTACTGGGTGGTTCTGATCTTAGACTGTAGCCTTCCAGAAATAGCTCTCTGTTGTTCAGCCACCCAGTGTCTAGTATTTTATTATGACAGCCTGAGATTCCCTCCTTAAAAGGTCCTGTGGGTCTTCAGTGCACTTAAGGCTCAGTTTCCTAAGCATGGCACGCTTCCCACCCTAGCATCCTCTCCAGCCTTACCTCCAGCCACACAGTTCTGTTCCCTTCTGCCTCCTTCTATTCCATAAGCAGCATGCCTTTATGTCCTTTTAAGTACCTCCAAAAACTCCATGCCACTAGCAGGTCACCGAGAATGCCTTCTTGAGTGCCCATCCATCCAAGACCCACCCAGACTTCTCCAGGAGGTCACACCAGCCCATGCTCCCACCAGACTATGGGGGCCTCCTTCCACTCTGTTTTCACTACACACATAGACCTTGTGGTGTGTTTCACCAGCTCTGTTAATCCTCCAAAACAGACTTGATCTTATTCCTATTTTCTGTGTCTGGGTTTTATACAGTGGCCATATACCCAGGTGCTCAGGCCATATTTGGTACATGAATTAATAAACTAACTATGCATAGCCTTGAAAGGATGAGAGTGTCTCCTTCAAAGAAAAAAAATTAAAAGTGTTTAAAATAAGTAAAACAAAGAACAACCGTGAGGTCAGCAGAAGTCCCAAGTGAGGCAGTTACTGGAATGGAACTCCAAAGCTGTGAAGTCCAATGTATCAATTTACTTTTATGGATTATGCTTTTGACATCAAGTATAAGAACATTTTCTGCTCAGGCCTAGATCCAGAAGATTTTCTCTTTCTTTTTTTCTTTCCCCAAAGTTTTATAGTTTCCATGTTTTATATTTAAGCCCAATCCGCTTTTGAGTTAATTTTTGTGTAAAATGTGAAACTTAGGTCATCAAGGTTCTTTCTCTATTCTGTTCTCCTTACCTGTAATTTTTATCCTCTCACCAATACTACACACTTTGTATTACTGTAGCCTTAGAACATCTTGAAATGGGCAGACCGAAAGCCCCACTTTATCTTCTTTTCACAGTTGTTTCGCTTTCGGCCTCTTCTATATAAATTTAGAATCTTTGTCTGTATTTCTTAGCCTTTGATTTTCCACACACGTTTTAGAATAATCTTGCTGCTATCTAAAGGAAAATAAACTTTAATATGGATGGCTCCTGTCGTTATTAAGAGTCTGACTCAGCCTCAGGTCATGATCTCAGGGTCCTGGGATTGTGCTCTTCCATGTTAGACTTCCATGCTTAGCAGGGAGTCTGCTTGTCCTCTGCCTCTCCCTCCCCTGCTCATTCTCCTTCTCTCAAATAATTAAAATATATATAAAAAGAAACTTTCTGGGATTTTTATAGGAATTCTGTTAAATTTATCTATCAGTTTAAGGAGAATTTATGTGTCATGTTGAATCTCCCAACAATGAACACTAAGTACATGTCTCCTTATACTTAGATTTTCTTGGATTTTTTTATCAGTGTTTTAGTTTTCAGTGTATAGGTCCAATACACACTTCATTAAATTTGCTTCTAAGCAATTTTTTTAGGCAGTTGTAAATGATACTGATTTTTAATTTCCTTGGTGTCCATGTGTTCATTGCTAGTATATCAAAATAAAATTGATTTTTTGTGATTTTATATTGTGTCATGCTGAACTCATTTACTAGTTGTAGGAGGGTTTTTTTTTTTGTAGGTTTTTTTTTTTAGGGGATTCTCTACATAGACAATCATGCCATCTACAATAGGGACAGTTTATTGTCTTTCTTTTTGGTCTGTATGTCTTTATTCCCTGCTTGCCTTATTGCACATGATAGACCTTCCAATTCTATGTTTAATTAAAAGCACTGGGAGCAGATGTCCTTGCCTTATTTCTAATCTAAAAGGAAAAGCATTCTGTCTTCTCCACCATTAATGTGAGCTATAGGTTTTTAGAAAACTCTTTATTGAAGTTGGAGTAATTTTTTTTTTTTTTTGCTATTTCTGTATTTTCACTAGCTTTATCATGAATAGGTGCTGTCAAATTATTTTTCCTGCCTCAATTAATAAATCATGCGATTTTCCTTATACTGTTAATACGGTAGATTAAAATTTTTAATATTGAACCAACCTTGCATCTATGGAATAAACTCAATTGACCATTGTGTACATTCTTTTTATATATTGCTTATTTTATTACAATATTTGTTAATGATTTTTTGTTGTTCCATATTCTTGGTTTTTGAGTTGGGAGCTTAGGATTATTGATTTTAGAGTTTTTCTCTTTTCTAACATGTGCATTTAGTACCAAAAATTTCCCTTTCAGCAATTTAGCTATGTTCCACAGGTTTCAATATGCTTTATTTTTATTTTCATTCAGTTTAATTCCTTATTTTTCCATTGAGATTTTATCTTTGAATTTACATAGTATAATATTTAACTTTCAAGTGTTTAGAGATTTTCCTGTCATCTTTCTTGTCATGAATTTCTGTTTGATTTCACTGTGGTCACAAAACATACTTTGAATAAATTTTATTTCTTTACATTTGTTAAGGCTTGTTTTACGGTACAGGATATAGCCCATCTTGGTATGTATTCCATAGGCCCTTGGAAGGAACCTGTATTCTGCTGTTATTGGATGAAGTATTCTACAAATTTGATTAGGTCCTGTTGATTGGACGGTGTGTTCCTGAATTCTCCTTATAATTTGTTGATTTTCTGTCTAGCTATTCTGTCAGTTGTTGAGAGAGGTCACAAAATCTCCAAGTACAACAGAATTAGTCTCTTTTTATCCTTTCATTTTTGCATTATTTTTTGCTTCACCTGAAAGGTTTGTTGATGGGCACATGATACTTTGTTCTGGTTTATACAATTTTTGATGGGAAATATACTGCCATTCCAATTGTTTCTCTCCTGAGCTGCTTTTAAATATTTTCTTCCCTGTCTTTAGTTTTGAGACATTTGAATTCTGAGATGCCTTGGTGTAGATTTATTGAAATTACCTTGTTTGAGAGTTATTTAAAAATTTTATTTTTTTAAATAATTTTTATTGTAATATGTTAGTCACCATATACTTCCCTAGTTTTGACAAGTTCCATGATTCATTACTTGCATATAACACCCAGTGCACCATGCAATACGTGACTTTAATACCCATCACCGGCCTTATCCCATTCCCCACCCCCCTCCCCTCTGGACGCCCCTCAGTTTGTTTCCCAGAGTCCATAGTCTCTCATGCTCATTCCCTTCTGATTACCCCTCTTTTCTTTATCCCTTTCTTTCTTTCCCCCTACCGATCTTCCTAGTTCTTATGTTCATAGATGAGAGAAACCATAAGGATAATTGTCTTTCTCTGCTTGACTTATTTCATTCAGCATTATCTCCAGTCCCGTCTATGTTGCAGCAAATGTTGAGAACTCGTTCTTTCTGATAGCTGAGTAATATCTCCATTGTATATATGGACCATCTTCTTAATCCAGTCATCTGTTGAAGGGCATTCTCGGCTCCTTCCACGATTTAGCTATTGTGGACAATACTGCTATGAACATTGGGGTGCATATGGCCCTTCTCTTCACTATACCTATTCTTGGGGTAACAATTGTAGTACAATGGTTGGATCATAGGGTAGCTCAATTTTTAACTTTTTGAGAGACCTCCAAACTGTTTTCCAAGTGTGGTTGCACCAACTTGCATTCTCACCAACAATATAGGAGGGATCCCCTTTCTCCACATTTTCTCCGACATTTGTTGTTTTATGCCCTTGTTAATTGTTGCCATTCTAACTGGTGTAAGGTGGTATGTCAATGTGGTTTTGATATGAGTTTCCCTGATGGTTAATGATGAACATTTTTTCATGTGTCTGTTAGCCATTTGTATGTCTTCATTGGAAAAGTGTCTGTTCATCTTCTGCCCATTTTTTTGATTTGTTTATTTTTGTTTCTTGTGTATTGAGTTTGAGAAGTTCTTTGTAGATTTTGGATGCCAGTCTTTTATCTGTGGTGTCATTTGCAAGCCTTTCTCCCATTCCGTAATGTCTCTTAGTTTTTTTGACTATTTCCTTGGCTGTGCAGAAGCTTTTTATCTTGATGAAGTCCCACAAGTTCATTTGTTTTTTTTTTTGTTTCTCTTGCCTTGGAGATGTGTCATGAAAAAGGTTGCTGTGGCTGATGTCAAAGAGCTTGCTGCCTATGTTCTCCTCTAGATTCTGATGAATTCCTGTCTCACGCCGAGGTCTTTCATCCACGGATTATTTTTATTAGAGACAAGCTCCCATTATACTTATATTCAATTTTCCCAGCACCACTGACTGAAGAGACTGTCTTGTTTCCACTGGATGTCTTTCCTGCTTTGTCAAAGATTAGTTGCCCAAAGAGCCAAGAGAGTCCATTTCTGGGTTCTCTGTTCTGTTCTATTGGTTTATGTGTCTGTTTTTGTGCCAGTACCATGTTGTCTTTGTGATCACAGATTTGTAGTACAGCTTGAAATCCAGCATTGTGATGCCCCCCAGCTTTGTTTTTCCTTTTTCAATTCCTTGCGATTCAGGGCCTTTTCTGGTTCCACACAAATTTAAGGGCTGCTTGTTCCAGTTCTTTGAAAATGTCATTGGTATTTTGATCAGGATGGCATCGAAAGTGTACATTGCTCAGGGTAGCATAGACATTTTAACTGTGTTTATTCTTCCGATCCATGAGTATGGAATATTTTTCCATCATTTTATGTCTTTCTCAATGCCATTCAAGAGTGACTTAAAGTTTTTAGAACATAGTTTCTTCAATGCCTCTGGTTAAGTTAATTCCGAGATAACGTATATTTTTATGCTATTATAAAATGAAATAGATTCCCTAATTTCTTTTCATCAGTCTTATTGTTCGTGTATAGAAATGCAACTATTTCTGAGCATTGATTTTGTATCCCACCACATTACTGAATTGCTCTATAACTTCTATAGTTTGTGGTGATTTTGGTTTTCCATATATAGAGTATCATGTCAATCGGCGAAGAGAGACAGTTTGACTCCTCTTTGCCAGTTACAGGATTACCTTTTTATCCTTTTTTGTTGTCTGATTGCTGTTGTAAAGGACTTCTAGTACTATGTTGAAGAATAATGGTGAGAGTGGGCATCCTTGTCATGTTCTGATCTTAAGGAAAGGTTTCCAGCTTTTCCACATTGAGAATGATAGTTGTTGTAGGCTTCTTTCATATAGATGGTTTTTTATGAAATTGGAGGAATCTACCCTCTATCCCTACACTCTGGAAGGGTTTTAATCAGGAAAGGATGCTCTATTTTGTCAAATGCTTTTCTGCATCAATTGAGAGGACCATATGGTTCTTGACTTCTTTCTTGTTGATATGACTCCATCACACTGATCAATTTGTGAATGTTGAACCACCCTTGCATCCCAGGGATGAATCCCAATTTGGTCACACTGGATAATCCTTTAATGTACTGTTGATCCTATTAGCTAGGATCTCTTGAGAATTTTGGCATCCATATTCATCATAGGGATATAAGTCTGTAATTCTCCCTTTGATGGGGTGTTTGCCTGGTTTGGGGATCAAGGTGATACTAGCCTCATAGAATGAGTTTGGCAGTTTTCCTTCCGTTTCTATTTTTGAAACAGCTTCAGAAGGAATAGGTATTATTTCTTCTTTGAATGTTTGATAGAATTCCCTCGGGGAACTGGCCAGGCCCTGGACTCTTGCTTTTTGGGGAGGTTTTTGATAACTGCTTCAATCTCTTCATAATTAATCGGTCTCTTTAAAAATTTTTCTCTTCCTGTTTCAGTCTTGGTAGTTGTATGCTTACAGGAAGGCATCCACTTCTTTCACGTTGTTGAGTTTGTTTATTGGCATAAACCTGTTGATAAAAGTTTCTAATAATCCTTCCTATTTCATTGGTGTTGATTGCACCTCCCTTATCATTCATAATTTTATTACTTTTGGGTCCTTTCTATTCTTTTTTGAATAAGTCTGGCCAGTGGCTTATCGATCTTATTTATTCTTTCAAACAACCAGCTTTCAGTTCTATTGATCTGCTCTACTGTGCTCCCTGGTTTCCAATTCATTGATCTGTGCTCTAATCTTGATCAACAGCTTTCGCTCATGTCTTAGGCCTGTTCTTCCATTCCAGCTCCATTACAGGTGAGAATATAAAACTGCATTTTAGATTTTCATTCTTTTAAGTGAGGCTTGGATGACTATGTATTTTCCCCTTTAGGACTGCCTTTGCAGTATCCCATAGGTTTTTGACTGTTGTGTTTTCATTCTTGTTGGTCTCCATAAATTGCTTAAACTGATTTTTAATTTCCTGGTTTACCCAATCATTCTTGAGCAGGATGGTTCTTAGTCTCCATGTGTTTGGAGTTTCTTCCAAATTTTACTTGTGATTATGTTCCAATTTCAAAGCACTGTGGTCTGAAAATATGCAGGAAAAATTTCAGTCTTTCGTATCAGTTGATAACTGTTTTGTGGACCCAGTGTATGGTCTATTCTGAGAATGTTCTATGTGCATTCAAAGAATGGAAAGGTCTTTCGTTCTGGGGTGTAGTGTTCCCATATATATCTATGAGGTCCATCTGGTCTAGTATGGCATCCAAAACTCTTTGTTTCTTTGTTGATTTTCTGCTTAGGTGATCTGGTCTAGTCATGGAGAGTGGAGTGTTGAGGTCTCCTACTATTAACGTATTTTTATGTATATGTCTTTTTATTCTGGTTAAGAGTTGGCTTGTGTATTTTGGCTGCTCCCCTGTTGGGGGCATAGATATTTATAATTGTCATATCCACTTTTGTTGGATACATCTTTAAGAATAATATAGTGTCCTTCTGTATCTCTAACTACAGTCTTTAGTTTAAAATCTAATCTGTCTGATAAGTGAGAATTGCTACCCCAGCTTTCTTTTGAGGTCCATTGGCACGAAATGGTTTCTCCTCCATCCCTTCACTTTCAGTCTGATGTATCTTTAGGTTCAAGATGAGTCTCTTGTAGACAGCAAAGGATGGGTCATTTCTTTTATCCACCTGCAACCCTGTGTCATTTATGGGAGCATTTAGCTTCATTCACATTGAGAGTGATTTTTGAGAGAGATAGGATTTTAATGATGTCATGTTGCCTGTAAAGTCTTTCTTTCTATAGATTACAACTTCAAGCTCGTATCACTTTTGGGGCCATTTTATTTTTATAGAACCCCCCTTCATCTCAGGTAGGGCTGGTTTCTGGTTATGATTTCGTCAGTTTATGCTGATCCTGGAAGTTCCTTATCTCCCCCATCAATTCTGAATGACAGCCTTGCTGGATGTGGATCCTTGGCTGCATGTTTTTCTCATGATAGAGCTTTTAAAAATGCCGTATAACCCTTTCTCTCACCCAGGTCTGTGTAGACAGGTCTGACTGCTATTCTGATATTTTTGGCTTTGTACATGAGTAGTTTCTAGCCCTGGCCACTTTCAATACTGTATCCTTGGATCTAATATTTGCGAATTGCACTATGACGTGACGAGTGTAGGTTTGACCTGGTTGACCTTGGGAGGGGTCCTCTCTGCCTCTTGGACATGAATGCTTGTTCCTTTGCTAGATTCAGGAAGTTTTCAGCTCTAATTTGTTCAAATATCTCTTCTAGACCCTCTTTCTCCACCCTCGGGATGCCGATGATTCTGACATGGGAATGCTTCATTGAGTCAGTAATCTCCCCTTAACCTGCCTTCTTGAGATTGGAATTTTTTGAGGCAAGTTTCTGTTTTAACTTTTTCTTCTACCACCCCATCCTCCAATTCACTAATTCGCTCTTCTCTACCTCATTTACCCTGGCCGTCAGAGCATCTAGTTTTGACTGCTTTTGATTCATAGCATTTTAATTTCTGCCAGATTCACTCTCATTTCTGCCCTTAGAGATTCTATATCTTCATTAATATTTTCATTAATATTTTTTCAAGTCTACACATCATCTTGACCATTGTTGCTCTGAATTCCATTTCTGATAATTTGCCATATCCATATCCATCAGTTCTGTGGCAGAGGACACAGACTCATTATCTTTCGGCTGGGGAGGATTTCTCTCCTTCTCGTCATTCTGATGAGGAGAGGTTGCCGGGTTGCCCAGGGCCCAAATTATTGACCGGGACCTGTGCAGTGTGCTCTTGTTTTATAGGGACCTTAGGGATGTGGACTTCTTGATTTTTCAGCCTGCCTTTGGGAGGGACCTGACGTGGCTGATACTCAAGCAACACTGTTTGGGTAGAGTCGCCTGTCCCCTGCAAGGGCGGGTGGGGATGGGCACAATGTGAGCTGGGCATTTCTCTGGCCTTTTGTTCTCTGGCAGCTTTCCTGGCGGTGTTTTCTATGGCTCTTCTGAGAATCAGAGCAGCTGGTGGCCAAATCCCAGCCTCTGTCTCAGAACAGAGAGATCACAGTCCACTCTCCACTGAGCCTCTCCTTGGCCTCTTTAACTCTGTTTCTATTGGTGCTACTTAAAAACCCTGCAGCATCCCAGGTTGTGCACTCACAGCTGGTGTGCCATCCCTCACTTCCAGGGCAGGCATGCTTGTCCTTTGTGTTTCTAACACCGCCAGCCGCCTTATGGTTCCCCGCGCCCACTCCTGAGCTCTCTGTTTCAGTGTGGCTTGCTTGCACTCCAGAGCCCGGTTTTCAGTCTGCCGCACGCGTCTCCCAGGCTCACAGTTAGTCTGCTCTCTCGTGGGTGCCAGTCCGAGAGTCCTGCCCGCTTCCCCAGTGCAGGTGGCTAGTGCTTGATGCCCGGAAAGTGCAGTGGCTCCTTCTCCCTTCCGTTTATCTTCCGATATCTGTGCGCCGATTCATGGCTCCCTGTTTCATACCCTCAATATTCAGTGCTGGAGATGTTCATTTGTAGAGATCCAGATGTATCTTCCTGTGTCTCAGACTGATTCTGTGGGTTTTCAGGGATGGTCTGGTACCTATCCAGCTCGACCTAGGGACCAGCTGAAAAAGGGGATCTCTACTCTTCCACCATCTTAACTCCTCCACGAGTCACTTAACCTTTCAAATCTGTAAGTTTATGTCTCAGCCAAAGTTGGGATAATGGGCCGTTATTTCTTTTGAATACCTTTTCAGCCCTGTCCTTTTTCTTTTCTTCAAAAATGATGACATCAGAATTAGTTCTTTTGTTGCTTTACTGCATAAAGTTTTTGAGATTATGTGCCTTTTTTTCCTTAGTCATTTTCTCTCCTTTGCTTATTTTTCCTTATTTCTTAGATTTTTATTTATTTATTTATTTACTGGAGAGAGGGAGAGAGAGAGAGAGATAGAGATAATGAGCTGGAGGAGGAGCAGAGGGAGAGGGGAAGAAGCAGACTCCTCCTGAGCAGGGAGCCTGGATGCAGGGCTCAATCCAAGGGCTCCAGGATCATGACTTGAGCCGAAGCAGACACTTAACTGATTGAGCTACCCACGCACTCTCTCCTTGTTTAGATTAGGTAATTTATTTTGTTCTATCATTCAGTTTACTAATTCTTGTTTCTGTACCTCCATTATGCTATTGAGCCCATTCACAGAGATTTTTATTTTCCAGTTATAAATTTCTGTTCTAAAATTTTCATTTGTTCTTCTTCGTGGTTTTCAATTTTTTATTGAGACTTTTATTTTTTTTTTTCTTTGTTTTCAAGCATGTTTGTAATTGCTAGTTGAAGCATTTTACAATGGTTGCTTTAAAATCTTTGCTCGTAAGTGTGTGTGCTCACTGATCCAGACTGAGACCGGAACTCCCGAGCGCCACGGGCTAAGCTGGCGACTGGCGGCCACTCTACGGGGAGCGGGCGGACTCGCGGTCGGGCACCCGCGAAATAGCGGTGACTGAGACCCTGAACTGGTGCGCTGGCCACCCGGCTTCTCACGAAACTCCGGAATCGAGGTGTGTGCTCACTGGTATAGACTGAGACCGGGAGACCCTGGAGCTGGGCAAAGCGGCCGGTGGCTGGCGTATTAGAAACACAGCGACAGAGACGCGCCGCCCGGAAGTGAGGGCTGGGACGCCGGGTGTGGGCGACATCCTCGGGACGCTGCAGGGTTGGAGCAGCACCAACAGTAACAGAGTTAAAGTGGCCAGAACATCAGTGGAGAACGGCCGCAATCCCTCTGTTCCCATGATAATGTGCAGCCTCTGCTGCTCTGACCCTCAGAAGAGGCACAGTCGGCCGCCAGGGAAAGTCACAGAGAACAAAGCCTGGAAATACCGGGCTCAGAGAGTGCCCATCCCCATCCTCCCTCGCAGGGGACACGGAGACTCTAACCAAACAGGGCTGCCGGCGGTCGGTGCAGCAGGTCTCTCCCCCAGAAGGCAGGCTGAAAAATCAAGAAGCTCACAACCGGAGTGGCGCCAGGTGGCGCCGTCATTGAGCACCTGTCTCCGGCTTAGGCGTGATCCCAGCGTTCGGAAAGGATCCCTCATCGGCTCCTCCGCTGGGAGCCTGCTTCTTTCCTCTCACCCTGCTTCTGTTCCGTTCTTGCTGACTGTATGTCTCCTCCTCTCAGATAAGTAACAATAAAATCTTTAAAGAAGTAGCCCACATCTCTAAGATCCCTATAAAACAAGGCACGGCTAGGACCCAGTCAATAATTTTGGGCTCTGGAAACCTACAACCTCTCTTCATCAGAATGACAAGAAGGAGAAGCCCCCAGCAAAGAAAAGACAGTGAGTCAGTGGCCTCTGCCACAGGGAGTAACGGATATGGATGTAACCAAATTCATTTGAAATGAATTCAGAGCAACAATGGTCAAGATAATGAGTAGACTTGAGAAAAGTATTCAGGAAAATATTACTGAGAATATAGAACCCTAAGGAAGAAATGAGAGCGAATTTGGACAGAAATTAAAAATTCTATGAGCCAAATGCAGGCAAAACTAGAGGCTCTGACGGCCAGGGTCAGCTGGGAAGCGGAGGAAAGGGGCATGAATTGGAGGATGGTTAATAGAGGAAAAAAATAAAATAGAAGATGGTCTTTTGTAAAAAATCCACGCCCACGAATGTTGGCTACGGAGATTACTGACTCAACGAAACGATCCAATGCTGTGAATCACATCCTTTAGGGGGTGGAGAAAACAGAGGCCTAGAAGAGATATTTGAACAAATTGTAGCTAAAAACTTCCCTAATCTAGTAAGGGAAGCAAAAACTCGTGTCCAAGAGGCAGAGAGGACCCTCCCAAGCTCAACCATGCACAGACCTACACCACGTCACGCTCATAGTGCATTTCTCGCAAATATGAGATCCAAGGAACAGTATTGAAAGCTGCCAGTGGGCAAAGAAATTTCTCAATGCATTCAAGGCAAAGGCATCAGGAATTACATCAGACCCTGTCTACACAGACCTGGAATGAGAGAAAGGGTTGGGGGAGCATTTTTAAAGCTCTTTCAGAGAAAAACATGCAGCCAAGGATCCTTGATTCAGCAAGGCTGTCATTCAGAATTGATGGAGAAATAAAGACATTTGTGAATCGACAGTCACTAGCCAATTTCAGAACCACTAAACCAGCCCCACAGGAGGTATTACGTGGGGGGTTCTATAAAAAAAGGCCCCAAGAGTGATACAAAACAGAAAGTCACAGCCAATACAAACAAAGACTTTACTTGACAACATGGCAGAATTAAAAGCATACTCCCAGTACTCAGCCTGAACATTAATGGTTTAAATTCTGGCTTCAAACGCCACAGGGTTGCAGGTAGATTGATAAAAGAAATGACCCATCCATTTGCTGTCTACAAGAGACTCATATTTCAACCCAAAGATGCATTCAGACTGAGAGTAAGGGGGATGGAGTACCATCTTTCTACTAGAAATGGACCTCTTTTTCAAAGAAAGCTAGTAGCAATTCTCATATCAGATAAATTGATTTTAAACTACAGACTATAGTTAGAGATGCAGAAGGGCACTATATTATTCTTAAAGGAAGTATTCAACAAGTGGATATGACAATATAAATATATATGCCCTCAACAGGGAGCAAAGCAAGATACACAAGCCAACTCTTAACCAGAATAAGAGACATATAGATAAAAATACATTAATAGTAGGGACCTCAACACTCCACCTCAGAAATAGACAGAACACCCTGGCAAAAAAACTAAGCAAAGAATCAAAGGCTTTGAATGCCATACTCGACGAGTTGGACCTCTTAGATATATAGAACACTCACAACCCAGAACCAAAGAATACTGGCCTCTATTCTAATGCCCATGGAACATTTCTTCTTTTCAAGAATAGACCATGTTCTGGGACACAAAACAGGTCTCAGCCGATACAAAAGATTGAAATTATCCCCTGCAGCCTCAGACCACAACGCTCTGAAATTGGAACTCAACCACAAGGAAAATTTGGAAGAAACTCAAACACTTGGAGACTAAGAACCATCCTGCTCAGGAATGACTCCGATAAACCAGAAAATCAAAATCAAATTAAACAATTTATGGAGACCAATGAGAATGAAAATACAACAGTCCAAAACCTATGGATACTGCAAAGGCAGTCCTAAGGGGGAAATACATAGCCATCCAAGCCTCACTCAAAAGAATAGAAAATCTAAAATGCAGTTTTTATATTCTCACCTCAAGAAGCTGAACAGCAACAGAGGGACAGGCCTAATCCACGCACAAGGAAGCAGTTGACCAAAATTAAAGCTGAAATCAATCAAGCAGAAACCAGAAGTACAGTAGAGCAGATCAACAGGACTAGAAGCTGGTTCTGGAGAGAATCAATAAAATTGACAGACCACTGGCAAGACTTATCCAAAAGAAAAGAAAGACCTGTGATTATTAAAAATTATGAATGACAAAGGAGAGGTCACGACGAACACCATTGAAATTGAAGGATTATTAGAAATTTTTATCAACAGCTATATGCCAATAAACTAAGCAATCTGGAAGAGATAGAATCCTTCCTGGAAACCTATAAACTACCAAGATTGAAAAGGAAGAAATTGGATTTCTTAAACAGGCCAATTAATTATGAAGAAATTGAGTCAGTGATAAACAACCTTCCAAAATAACAAAACTCCAGGCCCTGACGCTTTCCTGGGGAATTCCTAATAAACATTCAAAGAAGAAATAATACCTAATCTCCTAAAGCTATTTCAATAGAAACAGAAGGAAAGCTACCAAACTCATTCTATGAGGCCAATATTACCTGATCCCCAAA
Source organism: Ursus maritimus (assembly GCF_017311325.1). Lineage (NCBI taxonomy): Eukaryota > Metazoa > Chordata > Mammalia > Carnivora > Ursidae > Ursus > Ursus maritimus. Next base: position 1,003,328 of record NW_024424675.1, read on the forward strand.
CCAGCAAAGACCCTCAAAAGGAGAATTACAGACCGATTTCCCTACTTTGAATATGGATCGCCAAAATCCTCAACAAGATACTTGCTAATAGAATCCAACAGTTCATTAAAAGGATTATCCACCACGCATCAAGTGATTCATACCTGGGATGCAAGCGTGGTTCAATATTCGCAAAATCAAACGCTGGATACATCATATCAACAAGAAAAGATCTTAAGAACCATATAGATCCTCTCAATCGATGTCGAAAAGCATTTGACAAAATACAGCATCCTTCCTGATTAAACCCCTTCAGGGAGTGTAGGAAGCCATCTATGAAAAGCCTACTGCAAATATTCTCAATGGGGAAAAGCTGGAAGCCTTTCCCTTAAGATCAGAACACGACAAGGATGCCCACTCTCGCCACTATTCAATATAGTACTAGGAAGTCCTTGCAACAGCAATCAGACAACAAAAAGGGATCAAAGGTATTCAAATCGCAAAGAAGAAGTCAAAATGTCTCTCTTCTCAAGAGATGACACATGATACTCTATATGGAAAACCCAAAAGAAGCTTACCTCTGTAAACTATTAGAAGTTATAGAGCAATTCAGTAACGTGGCGGGATACAAAATCAATACTCAGAAATCAGTTGTATTTCTGTACACGAATAACGAGAACGAAGAAAGAGAAATTAGGGAATCCATCCCATTTACAATAGCACCAAAAACCATAATGCTACCTTGGAATTAACTTAACCAGAGACGTAAAGGACCTTTATTCTAGAAACTATAAATCACCTAAAAGACATTGAGGAAGACATAAAAAGATGGAAAGATATTCCATGCTCATGGATCGAAGAATTAACATAGTTAAAATGTCCATGCTACCCAGAGTAATTCCACTTTCTGCTAATGCTATCCCGATCAAAATACCGAGAACGCTTTTTCAAAGAACTGGAACAAATAGTCCTTAAATTTGTATGGAACCAGAAAAAGACCCCGAATCTCCAAGGAACTGTTGAAAAGGAAAAACAAAGCAGGGGGCATCACAATGCCGGATTTCGAGCTGTACTACAAAGCTGTGATCACAAAGACAGCATGGTACTGGCACAAAACAGACACATAGACCAATGAAATAGGAATAGAGAGCCCAGAAATGGACCTCAGCTCTTTGGGCAACTATTTGATAAAGCAGGAAAAACATCCGTGGGAAAAAGACAGTCTCTTCAATAAATGGTGCTGGGAAAATTGGACAGCTCCATGCAAAAAGAATGAAACTTGACCACCTCCTCTCACACCATACACAAAAATAAACTCCAAATGGATGAAAGACCTCGATGTGAGACAGGAATCCATCAAAATCTCTAGAGGAGAACATAGGCAGCAACCTCTACGACATCAGCCAAAGCAACCTTTTTTTCATGACACATCTCTAAAGGTAAGAGAAACAAAAGATAAAAATGAATTTATGGGACTTCATCAAGATTAAAAGTTTCTGCACATCCAAGGAAACAGTCAGAAAAACTAAGAGGCAGCCCAATGGAATGGGAGAATATATTTGCAAATGACACTACAGATAAAGGGACTGGTATCCAAGATCTACAAGAACTTCTGAAACTCTTAACACACATGAGAAACAAATAAACAAATCAAAAAATGGGCAGAAGATATGAACAGACACTTTTCCAATGAAGACACACAAATGGCTAACAGACACATGAAAAATATCCAAAATCATTAGCCATCAAGGAAATTCAAATCAAAACCACACTGAGATACCACCTACGCCAAAGTTGGGGAATGGCAAAATAGACAAGGCAAGAAACAAACAATTGTTGAGAGGATGTGGAGAAAGGGGATCCTCCTACATTGTTGGTGGGAATGCAAGTTGGTACAGCTACTCTAGAAACCGTGTGAGGTCCCTTAAAAGTTAAAAATTGAGCTACCCTATGATCCAGCCATTGCACTACTGGGTGTTTACCCCAAAGACAACAGACGTAGGAAGAGAAGGGCCATATGCACCCCAATGTTCATAGCAGCAATGTCCACAAGAGCTAAATCGTGAAGGAGCCGAGATGCCCTGCAACAGATGACTGGATTAAGAAGTTGTGGTCCATATATACAATGGAATATTACTCAGCAATCAGGAAAGAATGAGTTCTCAACATTTGCTACAACATGGACGCACTGGAGGAGATAATGCTTAGTGAAATAAGTCAAGCAGAGAAAGACAACTATCATATGATTTCTCTCATCTATGGAACATAAGAACTAGAATGATCAGTAGGGGAAGAAAGGATAAAGAAAGGGGGATAATCAGAAGGGGAATGGAACATGAGAGACTATGGACTATGAGAACAAACTGAGGGCTATGAGGGAGGGGGTGGGGGGAATGGGATAGACCGGTGATGGGTAGTAAGGAGGGCACATATTGCATGGTGCACTGGGTGTTATACACAACTAATGAATCATCGAGCCTTACATCG